>NW_027556646.1:350000-360000 GCF_964204865.1 Styela clava
ACCAAATAAACCAAGACTGATTTAATGAGCCATTCGCAGTTTCGCTTTACGAGAACTCGTACTTGCACCTGCATGGCTTAATCTTTGAGACAAGCATATCACTACTGGCAGGATCAACCAGATAGCTGCGACAGCTGCGCTCGGCCCTTGCTGGGCCGCCCGGCGCGTGCTCGTCGCATTCGTTTAAGACCGAGGCAATCGCCTGCGGCCGTACTCAGCTTCGACAGTCGCTGGCCGCGACGTCCACGCTCTCGCCGGCAGTGCCAGGCGGAGCGATTTGCGTTTTTTCTTTGCTCGCCCTCTCTCGGGCTCGATCCATTCAGTTTCGCACAAACAAGAGCTCTGCCGGCCGCCTGCAGCGGTGCCTAAAACCCGGGCATAACAATGCGACCGTTCTGCTAGGCCGACAAGCGCTCAAGCCAGACGCTCGATCGAACGCCCCCTACATATTAGTCGAGACAACGGCTCGCTCATTAGCATCGCGTTTGTACTTTAACTTTTTTCGGCTCGGCTTCTTTCGACGCCGATGCCGGCGACGCAGCACTCTCTCGCCCGCCAGCCACCGAGAAAAGGGTGCGCTCCGACCGGCCCCGCACCGCTCTTTCTTGGCTCATTCGAAATTACTGTCTTTCGCTCTGACATGCCTTACCTAGGGTTAGGTTAGTATGCTTGCACGTTTGTACTTTAACTTTTTTTGGCTCGGCTTCTTTCGACGCCGATGCCGGCGACGCAGCACTCTCTCGCCCGCCAGCCACCGAGAAAAGGGTGCGCTCCGACCGGCCCCGCACCGCTCTTTCATGGCTCATTCGAAATTACTGTCTTTCGCTCTGACATGCCTTACCTAGGGTTAGGTTAGTATGCTTGCACGTTTGTACTTTAACTTTTTTTGGCTCGGCTTCTTTCGACGCCGATGCCGGCGACGCAGCACTTTCTCGCCCGCCAGCCACCGAGAAAAGGGTGCGCTCCGACCGGCCCCGCACCGCTCTTTCTTGGCTCATTCGAAATTACTGTCTTTCGCTCTGACATGCCTTACCTAGGGTTAGGTTAGTATGCTTGCACGTTTGTACTTTAACTTTTTTCGGCTCGGCTTCTTTCGACGCCGATGCCGGCGACGCAGCACTCTCTCGCCCGCCAGCCACCGAGAAAAGGGTGCGCTCCGACCGGCCCCGCACCGCTCTTTCATGGCTCATTCGAAATTACTGTCTTTCGCTCTGACATGCCTTACCTAGGGTTAGGTTAGTATGCTTGCACGTTTGTACTTTAACTTTTTTTGGCTCGGCTTCTTTCGACGCCGATGCCGGCGACGCAGCACTCTCTCGCCCACCAGCCACCGAGAAAAGGGTGCGCTCCGACCGGCCCCGCACCGCTCTTTCATGGCTCATTCGAGTTTACTGTCTTTCGCTCTGACATGCCTTACCTAGGGTTAGGTTAGTATGCTTGCACGTTTGTACTTTAACTTTTTTCGGCTCGGCTTCTTTCGACGCCGATGCCGGCGACGCAGCACTCTCTCGCCCGCCAGCCACCGAGAAAAGGGTGCGCTCCGACCGGCCCCGCACCGCTCTTTCTTGGCTCATTCGAAATTACTGTCTTTCGCTCTGACATGCCTTACCTAGGGTTAGGTTAGTATGCTTGCACGTTTGTACTTTAACTTTTTTCGGCTCGGCTTCTTTCGACGCCGATGCCGGCGACGCAGCACTCTCTCGCCCGCCAGCCACCGAGAAAAGGGTGCGCTCCGACCGGCCCCGCACCGCTCTTTCATGGCTCATTCGAGTTTACTGTCTTTCGCTCTGACATGCCTTACCTAGGGTTAGGTTAGTATGCTTGCACGTTTGTACTTTAACTTTTTTCGGCTCGGCTTCTTTCGACGCCGATGCCGGCGACGCAGCACTTTCTCGCCCGCCAGCCACCGAGAAAAGGGTGCGCTCCGACCGGCCCCGCACCGCTCTTTCTTGGCTCATTCGAAATTACTGTCTTTCGCTCTGACATGCCTTACCTAGGGTTAGGTTAGTATGCTTGCACGTTTGTACTTTAACTTTTTTTGGCTCGGCTTCTTTCGACGCCGATGCCGGCGACGCAGCACTCTCTCGCCCACCAGCCACCGAGAAAAGGGTGCGCTCCGACCGGCCCCGCACCGCTCTTTCATGGCTCATTCGAGTTTACTGTCTTTCGCTCTGACATGCCTTACCTAGGGTTAGGTTAGTATGCTTGCACGTTTGTACTTTAACTTTTTTCGGCTCGGCTTCTTTCGACGCCGATGCCGGCGACGCAGCACTCTCTCGCCCGCCAGCCACCGAGAAAAGGGTGCGCTCCGACCGGCCCCGCACCGCTCTTTCATGGCTCATTCGAAATTACTGTCTTCCGCTCTGACATGCCTTACCTAGGGTTAGGTTAGTATGCTTGCACGTTTGTACTTTAACTTTTTTTGGCTCGGCTTCTTTCGACGCCGATGCCGGCGACGCAGCACTTTCTCGCCCGCCAACCACCGAGAAAAGGGTGCGCTCCGACCGGCCCCGCACCGCTCTTTCTTGGCTCATTCGAAATTACTGTCTTTCGCTCTGACATGCCTTACCTAGGGTTAGGTTAGTATGCTTGCACGTTTGTACTTTAACTTTTTTCGGCTCGGCTTCTTTCGACGCCGATGCCGGCGACGCAGCACTCTCTCGCCCGCCAGCCACCGAGAAAAGGGTGCGCTCCGACCGGCCCCGCACCGCTCTTTCATGGCTCATTCGAAATTACTGTCTTCCGCTCTGACATGCCTTACCTAGGGTTAGGTTAGTATGCTTGCACGTTTGTACTTTAACTTTTTTTGGCTCGGCTTCTTTCGACGCCGATGCCGGCGACGCAGCACTTTCTCGCCCGCCAGCCACCGAGAAAAGGGTGCGCTCCGACCGGCCCCGCACCGCTCTTTCTTGGCTCATTCGAAATTACTGTCTTTCGCTCTGACATGCCTTACCTAGGGTTAGGTTAGTATGCTTGCACGTTTGTACTTTAACTTTTTTCGGCTCGGCTTCTTTCGACGCCGATGCCGGCGACGCAGCACTCTCTCGCCCGCCAGCCACCGAGAAAAGGGTGCGCTCCGACCGGCCCCGCACCGCTCTTTCTTGGCTCATTCGAAATTACTGTCTTTCGCTCTGACATGCCTTACCTAGGGTTAGGTTAGTATGCTTGCACGTTTGTACTTTAACTTTTTTTGGCTCGGCTTCTTTCGACGCCGATGCCGGCGACGCAGCACTCTCTCGCCCGCCAGCCACCGAGAAAAGGGTGCGCTCCGACCGGCCCCGCACCGCTCTTTCATGGCTCATTCGAAATTACTGTCTTTCGCTCTGACATGCCTTACCTAGGGTTAGGTTAGTATGCTTGCACGTTTGTACTTTAACTTTTTTTGGCTCGGCTTCTTTCGACGCCGATGCCGGCGACGCAGCACTTTCTCGCCCGCCAGCCACCGAGAAAAGGGTGCGCTCCGACCGGCCCCGCACCGCTCTTTCTTGGCTCATTCGAAATTACTGTCTTTCGCTCTGACATGCCTTACCTAGGGTTAGGTTAGTATGCTTGCACGTTTGTACTTTAACTTTTTTCGGCTCGGCTTCTTTCGACGCCGATGCCGGCGACGCAGCACTCTCTCGCCCGCCAGCCACCGAGAAAAGGGTGCGCTCCGACCGGCCCCGCACCGCTCTTTCATGGCTCATTCGAAATTACTGTCTTTCGCTCTGACATGCCTTACCTAGGGTTAGGTTAGTATGCTTGCACGTTTGTACTTTAACTTTTTTTGGCTCGGCTTCTTTCGACGCCGATGCCGGCGACGCAGCACTCTCTCGCCCACCAGCCACCGAGAAAAGGGTGCGCTCCGACCGGCCCCGCACCGCTCTTTCATGGCTCATTCGAGTTTACTGTCTTTCGCTCTGACATGCCTTACCTAGGGTTAGGTTAGTATGCTTGCACGTTTGTACTTTAACTTTTTTCGGCTCGGCTTCTTTCGACGCCGATGCCGGCGACGCAGCACTCTCTCGCCCGCCAGCCACCGAGAAAAGGGTGCGCTCCGACCGGCCCCGCACCGCTCTTTCTTGGCTCATTCGAAATTACTGTCTTTCGCTCTGACATGCCTTACCTAGGGTTAGGTTAGTATGCTTGCACGTTTGTACTTTAACTTTTTTCGGCTCGGCTTCTTTCGACGCCGATGCCGGCGACGCAGCACTCTCTCGCCCGCCAGCCACCGAGAAAAGGGTGCGCTCCGACCGGCCCCGCACCGCTCTTTCATGGCTCATTCGAGTTTACTGTCTTTCGCTCTGACATGCCTTACCTAGGGTTAGGTTAGTATGCTTGCACGTTTGTACTTTAACTTTTTTCGGCTCGGCTTCTTTCGACGCCGATGCCGGCGACGCAGCACTTTCTCGCCCGCCAGCCACCGAGAAAAGGGTGCGCTCCGACCGGCCCCGCACCGCTCTTTCTTGGCTCATTCGAAATTACTGTCTTTCGCTCTGACATGCCTTACCTAGGGTTAGGTTAGTATGCTTGCACGTTTGTACTTTAACTTTTTTTGGCTCGGCTTCTTTCGACGCCGATGCCGGCGACGCAGCACTCTCTCGCCCACCAGCCACCGAGAAAAGGGTGCGCTCCGACCGGCCCCGCACCGCTCTTTCATGGCTCATTCGAGTTTACTGTCTTTCGCTCTGACATGCCTTACCTAGGGTTAGGTTAGTATGCTTGCACGTTTGTACTTTAACTTTTTTCGGCTCGGCTTCTTTCGACGCCGATGCCGGCGACGCAGCACTCTCTCGCCCGCCAGCCACCGAGAAAAGGGTGCGCTCCGACCGGCCCCGCACCGCTCTTTCATGGCTCATTCGAAATTACTGTCTTCCGCTCTGACATGCCTTACCTAGGGTTAGGTTAGTATGCTTGCACGTTTGTACTTTAACTTTTTTTGGCTCGGCTTCTTTCGACGCCGATGCCGGCGACGCAGCACTTTCTCGCCCGCCAACCACCGAGAAAAGGGTGCGCTCCGACCGGCCCCGCACCGCTCTTTCTTGGCTCATTCGAAATTACTGTCTTTCGCTCTGACATGCCTTACCTAGGGTTAGGTTAGTATGCTTGCACGTTTGTACTTTAACTTTTTTCGGCTCGGCTTCTTTCGACGCCGATGCCGGCGACGCAGCACTCTCTCGCCCGCCAGCCACCGAGAAAAGGGTGCGCTCCGACCGGCCCCGCACCGCTCTTTCATGGCTCATTCGAAATTACTGTCTTCCGCTCTGACATGCCTTACCTAGGGTTAGGTTAGTATGCTTGCACGTTTGTACTTTAACTTTTTTTGGCTCGGCTTCTTTCGACGCCGATGCCGGCGACGCAGCACTTTCTCGCCCGCCAGCCACCGAGAAAAGGGTGCGCTCCGACCGGCCCCGCACCGCTCTTTCTTGGCTCATTCGAAATTACTGTCTTTCGCTCTGACATGCCTTACCTAGGGTTAGGTTAGTATGCTTGCACGTTTGTACTTTAACTTTTTTCGGCTCGGCTTCTTTCGACGCCGATGCCGGCGACGCAGCACTCTCTCGCCCGCCAGCCACCGAGAAAAGGGTGCGCTCCGACCGGCCCCGCACCGCTCTTTCATGGCTCATTCGAAATTACTGTCTTTCGCTCTGACATGCCTTACCTAGGGTTAGGTTAGTATGCTTGCACGTTTGTACTTTAACTTTTTTTGGCTCGGCTTCTTTCGACGCCGATGCCGGCGACGCAGCACTCTCTCGCCCACCAGCCACCGAGAAAAGGGTGCGCTCCGACCGGCCCCGCACCGCTCTTTCATGGCTCATTCGAGTTTACTGTCTTTCGCTCTGACATGCCTTACCTAGGGTTAGGTTAGTATGCTTGCACGTTTGTACTTTAACTTTTTTCGGCTCGGCTTCTTTCGACGCCGATGCCGGCGACGCAGCACTCTCTCGCCCGCCAGCCACCGAGAAAAGGGTGCGCTCCGACCGGCCCCGCACCGCTCTTTCTTGGCTCATTCGAAATTACTGTCTTTCGCTCTGACATGCCTTACCTAGGGTTAGGTTAGTATGCTTGCACGTTTGTACTTTAACTTTTTTCGGCTCGGCTTCTTTCGACGCCGATGCCGGCGACGCAGCACTCTCTCGCCCGCCAGCCACCGAGAAAAGGGTGCGCTCCGACCGGCCCCGCACCGCTCTTTCATGGCTCATTCGAGTTTACTGTCTTTCGCTCTGACATGCCTTACCTAGGGTTAGGTTAGTATGCTTGCACGTTTGTACTTTAACTTTTTTCGGCTCGGCTTCTTTCGACGCCGATGCCGGCGACGCAGCACTTTCTCGCCCGCCAGCCACCGAGAAAAGGGTGCGCTCCGACCGGCCCCGCACCGCTCTTTCTTGGCTCATTCGAAATTACTGTCTTTCGCTCTGACATGCCTTACCTAGGGTTAGGTTAGTATGCTTGCACGTTTGTACTTTAACTTTTTTTGGCTCGGCTTCTTTCGACGCCGATGCCGGCGACGCAGCACTCTCTCGCCCACCAGCCACCGAGAAAAGGGTGCGCTCCGACCGGCCCCGCACCGCTCTTTCATGGCTCATTCGAGTTTACTGTCTTTCGCTCTGACATGCCTTACCTAGGGTTAGGTTAGTATGCTTGCACGTTTGTACTTTAACTTTTTTCGGCTCGGCTTCTTTCGACGCCGATGCCGGCGACGCAGCACTCTCTCGCCCGCCAGCCACCGAGAAAAGGGTGCGCTCCGACCGGCCCCGCACCGCTCTTTCATGGCTCATTCGAAATTACTGTCTTTCGCTCTGACATGCCTTACCTAGGGTTAGGTTAGTATGCTTGCACGTTTGTACTTTAACTTTTTTTGGCTCGGCTTCTTTCGACGCCGATGCCGGCGACGCAGCACTCTCTCGCCCACCAGCCACCGAGAAAAGGGTGCGCTCCGACCGGCCCCGCACCGCTCTTTCATGGCTCATTAGAGTTTACTGTCTTTCGCTCTGACATGCCTTACCTAGGGTTAGGTTAGTATGCTTGCACGTTTGTACTTTAACTTTTTTCGGCTCGGCTTCTTTCGACGCCGATGCCGGCGACGCAGCACTCTCTCGCCCGCCAGCCACCGAGAAAAGGGTGCGCTCCGACCGGCCCCGCACCGCTCTTTCTTGGCTCATTTGAAATTACTGTCTTTCGCTCTGACATGCCTTACCTAGGGTTAGGTTAGTATGCTTGCACGTTTGTACTTTAACTTTTTTCGGCTCGGCTTCTTTCGACGCCGATGCCGGCGACGCAGCACTCTCTCGCCCGCCAGCCACCGAGAAAAGGGTGCGCTCCGACCGGCCCCGCACCGCTCTTTCATGGCTCATTCGAGTTTACTGTCTTTCGCTCTGACATGCCTTACCTAGGGTTAGGTTAGTATGCTTGCACGTTTGTACTTTAACTTTTTTCGGCTCGGCTTCTTTCGACGCCGATGCCGGCGACGCAGCACTTTCTCGCCCGCCAGCCACCGAGAAAAGGGTGCGCTCCGACCGGCCCCGCACCGCTCTTTCTTGGCTCATTCGAAATTACTGTCTTTCGCTCTGACATGCCTTACCTAGGGTTAGGTTAGTATGCTTGCACGTTTGTACTTTAACTTTTTTCGGCTCGGCTTCTTTCGACGCCGATGCCGGCGACGCAGCACTTTCTCGCCCGCCAGCCACCGAGAAAAGGGTGCGCTCCGACCGGCCCCGCACCGCTCTTTCTTGGCTCATTCGAAATTACTGTCTTTCGCTCTGACATGCCTTACCTAGGGTTAGGTTAGTATGCTTGCACGTTTGTACTTTAACTTTTTTTGGCTCGGCTTCTTTCGACGCCGATGCCGGCGACGCAGCACTCTCTCGCCCACCAGCCACCGAGAAAAGGGTGCGCTCCGACCGGCCCCGCACCGCTCTTTCATGGCTCATTCGAGTTTACTGTCTTTCGCTCTGACATGCCTTACCTAGGGTTAGGTTAGTATGCTTGCACGTTTGTACTTTAACTTTTTTCGGCTCGGCTTCTTTCGACGCCGATGCCGGCGACGCAGCACTCTCTCGCCCGCCAGCCACCGAGAAAAGGGTGCGCTCCGACCGGCCCCGCACCGCTCTTTCATGGCTCATTCGAAATTACTGTCTTCCGCTCTGACATGCCTTACCTAGGGTTAGGTTAGTATGCTTGCACGTTTGTACTTTAACTTTTTTTGGCTCGGCTTCTTTCGACGCCGATGCCGGCGACGCAGCACTTTCTCGCCCGCCAGCCACCGAGAAAAGGGTGCGCTCCGACCGGCCCCGCACCGCTCTTTCTTGGCTCATTCGAAATTACTGTCTTTCGCTCTGACATGCCTTACCTAGGGTTAGGTTAGTATGCTTGCACGTTTGTACTTTAACTTTTTTTGGCTCGGCTTCTTTCGACGCCGATGCCGGCGACGCAGCACTCTCTCGCCCGCCAGCCACCGAGAAAAGGGTGCGCTCCGACCGGCCCCGCACCGCTCTTTCATGGCTCATTCGAAATTACTGTCTTTCGCTCTGACATGCCTTACCTAGGGTTAGGTTAGTATGCTTGCACGTTTGTACTTTAACTTTTTTTGGCTCGGCTTCTTTCGACGCCGATGCCGGCGACGCAGCACTTTCTCGCCCGCCAGCCACCGAGAAAAGGGTGCGCTCCGACCGGCCCCGCACCGCTCTTTCTTGGCTCATTCGAAATTACTGTCTTTCGCTCTGACATGCCTTACCTAGGGTTAGGTTAGTATGCTTGCACGTTTGTACTTTAACTTTTTTCGGCTCGGCTTCTTTCGACGCCGATGCCGGCGACGCAGCACTCTCTCGCCCGCCAGCCACCGAGAAAAGGGTGCGCTCCGACCGGCCCCGCACCGCTCTTTCATGGCTCATTCGAAATTACTGTCTTTCGCTCTGACATGCCTTACCTAGGGTTAGGTTAGTATGCTTGCACGTTTGTACTTTAACTTTTTTTGGCTCGGCTTCTTTCGACGCCGATGCCGGCGACGCAGCACTCTCTCGCCCACCAGCCACCGAGAAAAGGGTGCGCTCCGACCGGCCCCGCACCGCTCTTTCATGGCTCATTCGAGTTTACTGTCTTTCGCTCTGACATGCCTTACCTAGGGTTAGGTTAGTATGCTTGCACGTTTGTACTTTAACTTTTTTCGGCTCGGCTTCTTTCGACGCCGATGCCGGCGACGCAGCACTCTCTCGCCCGCCAGCCACCGAGAAAAGGGTGCGCTCCGACCGGCCCCGCACCGCTCTTTCTTGGCTCATTCGAAATTACTGTCTTTCGCTCTGACATGCCTTACCTAGGGTTAGGTTAGTATGCTTGCACGTTTGTACTTTAACTTTTTTCGGCTCGGCTTCTTTCGACGCCGATGCCGGCGACGCAGCACTCTCTCGCCCGCCAGCCACCGAGAAAAGGGTGCGCTCCGACCGGCCCCGCACCGCTCTTTCATGGCTCATTCGAGTTTACTGTCTTTCGCTCTGACATGCCTTACCTAGGGTTAGGTTAGTATGCTTGCACGTTTGTACTTTAACTTTTTTCGGCTCGGCTTCTTTCGACGCCGATGCCGGCGACGCAGCACTTTCTCGCCCGCCAGCCACCGAGAAAAGGGTGCGCTCCGACCGGCCCCGCACCGCTCTTTCTTGGCTCATTCGAAATTACTGTCTTTCGCTCTGACATGCCTTACCTAGGGTTAGGTTAGTATGCTTGCACGTTTGTACTTTAACTTTTTTCGGCTCGGCTTCTTTCGACGCCGATGCCGGCGACGCAGCACTTTCTCGCCCGCCAGCCACCGAGAAAAGGGTGCGCTCCGACCGGCCCCGCACCGCTCTTTCTTGGCTCATTCGAAATTACTGTCTTTCGCTCTGACATGCCTTACCTAGGGTTAGGTTAGTATGCTTGCACGTTTGTACTTTAACTTTTTTTGGCTCGGCTTCTTTCGACGCCGATGCCGGCGACGCAGCACTCTCTCGCCCACCAGCCACCGAGAAAAGGGTGCGCTCCGACCGGCCCC
>NW_027556646.1:367500-377500 GCF_964204865.1 Styela clava
AACAATTGCAAGTCCCTATCCCAATCACGAATGAGGTTCAACGGGTTACCCGGACCTTTCGGCCTAGGTTAGACACTCGCTGCTTCACTCAGTGTAGCGCGCGTGCGGCCCCGGACATCTAAGGGCATCACAGACCTGTTATTGCTCAATCTCGTGTGGCTAAACGCCACTAGTCCCTCTAAGAAGTTAGACGCCGACCGAGAAGGTCGCGTAACTATTTAGCATGCCAGAGTCTCGTTCGTTATCGGAATTAACCAGACAAATCGCTCCACCAACTAAGAACGGCCATGCACCACCACCCACAGAATCAAGAAAGAGCTCTCAATCTGTCAATCCTACCTGTGTCCGGGCCGGGTGAGTTTCCCCGTGTTGAGTCAAATTAAGCCGCAGGCTCCACTCCTGGTGGTGCCCTTCCGTCAATTCCTTTAAGTTTCAGCTTTGCAACCATACTTCCCCCGGAACCCAAAGACTTTGGTTTCCCGGAAGCTGCCGGAAAGGTCGTCATGGTAACGCCTCCCGATCGCTAGTTGGCATCGTTTATAGTCAGAACTAGGACGGTATCTGATCGTCTTCGAACCTCTGACTTTCGCTCTTGATTAAAGAAAACATTCTTGGCGAATGCTTTCGCAGTAGTTCGTCTTCCGCCGATCCAAGAATTTCACCTCTAACGGCAGAGTACGGACGCCCCCGTCTGTCCCTCTTAATCATTACCTCGTGCTCCGAAAACCAACAAAATAGAACCGAGGTCCTATTCCATTATTCCATGCAACACTATGCAGGCGAACAGCCTGCTTTGAACACTCTAATTTTTTCAAAGTAAACTTATCGGCCACCGCCGACACTCAGTCAAGAGCACCGACGGAGAACCGAAGGTGAGGCGAACGCAACCAGTGACACGCCTTGCGACGGACCGGCGGCGCTCGCCCAAAATCCAACTACGAGCTTTTCAACCGCAACAACTTTAGCATACACTGTTGGAGCTGGAATTACCGCGGCTGCTGGCACCAGACTTGCCCTCCAATGGATACTCGTTAAGAGTTTTAGGATGTACTCATTCCAATTACAGGGCCTCGTTAGAGTCCTGTATTGTTATTTTTCGTCACTACCTCCCCGTGTCGGGAATGGGTAATTTGCGCGCCTGCTGCCTTCCTTGGATGTGGTAGCCGTTTCTCAGGCTCCCTCTCCGGAATCGAACCCTGATTCCCCGTTACCCGTTATCACAAAGGTAGGCACGTAGCGTACCTTCGACAGTTGATAGGGCAGACACTTGAATGATACGTCGTCGGTGCAGAGACCGTACGATCCGCGTGGTTATCCAGAGTCATCAAACGTCACAGGACGAACCCGGTCGGTTTTGATCTGATAAAAGCGCGCCTCCCGAAGTCGGCGCTTAATGCATGTATTAGCTCTAGAATTACCACAGTTATCCACTTCGCTTACGAGACCAAATAAACCAAGACTGATTTAATGAGCCATTCGCAGTTTCGCTTTACGAGAACTCGTACTTGCACCTGCATGGCTTAATCTTTGAGACAAGCATATCACTACTGGCAGGATCAACCAGATAGCTGCGACAGCTGCGCTCGGCCCTTGCTGGGCCGCCCGGCGCGTGCTCGTCGCATTCGTTTAAGACCGAGGCAATCGCCTGCGGCCGTACTCAGCTTCGACAGTCGCTGGCCGCGACGTCCACGCTCTCGCCGGCAGTGCCAGGCGGAGCGATTTGCGTTTTTTCTTTGCTCGCCCTCTCTCGGGCTCGATCCATTCAGTTTCGCACAAACAAGAGCTCTGCCGGCCGCCTGCAGCGGTGCCTAAAACCCGGGCATAACAATGCGACCGTTCTGCTAGGCCGACAAGCGCTCAAGCCAGACGCTCGATCGAACGCCCCCTACATATTAGTCGAGACAACGGCTCGCTCATTAGCATCGCGTTTGTACTTTAACTTTTTTCGGCTCGGCTTCTTTCGACGCCGATGCCGGCGACGCAGCACTCTCTCGCCCGCCAGCCACCGAGAAAAGGGTGCGCTCCGACCGGCCCCGCACCGCTCTTTCTTGGCTCATTCGAAATTACTGTCTTTCGCTCTGACATGCCTTACCTAGGGTTAGGTTAGTATGCTTGCACGTTTGTACTTTAACTTTTTTTGGCTCGGCTTCTTTCGACGCCGATGCCGGCGACGCAGCACTCTCTCGCCCGCCAGCCACCGAGAAAAGGGTGCGCTCCGACCGGCCCCGCACCGCTCTTTCATGGCTCATTCGAAATTACTGTCTTTCGCTCTGACATGCCTTACCTAGGGTTAGGTTAGTATGCTTGCACGTTTGTACTTTAACTTTTTTTGGCTCGGCTTCTTTCGACGCCGATGCCGGCGACGCAGCACTTTCTCGCCCGCCAGCCACCGAGAAAAGGGTGCGCTCCGACCGGCCCCGCACCGCTCTTTCTTGGCTCATTCGAAATTACTGTCTTTCGCTCTGACATGCCTTACCTAGGGTTAGGTTAGTATGCTTGCACGTTTGTACTTTAACTTTTTTCGGCTCGGCTTCTTTCGACGCCGATGCCGGCGACGCAGCACTCTCTCGCCCGCCAGCCACCGAGAAAAGGGTGCGCTCCGACCGGCCCCGCACCGCTCTTTCATGGCTCATTCGAAATTACTGTCTTTCGCTCTGACATGCCTTACCTAGGGTTAGGTTAGTATGCTTGCACGTTTGTACTTTAACTTTTTTTGGCTCGGCTTCTTTCGACGCCGATGCCGGCGACGCAGCACTCTCTCGCCCACCAGCCACCGAGAAAAGGGTGCGCTCCGACCGGCCCCGCACCGCTCTTTCATGGCTCATTCGAGTTTACTGTCTTTCGCTCTGACATGCCTTACCTAGGGTTAGGTTAGTATGCTTGCACGTTTGTACTTTAACTTTTTTCGGCTCGGCTTCTTTCGACGCCGATGCCGGCGACGCAGCACTCTCTCGCCCGCCAGCCACCGAGAAAAGGGTGCGCTCCGACCGGCCCCGCACCGCTCTTTCTTGGCTCATTCGAAATTACTGTCTTTCGCTCTGACATGCCTTACCTAGGGTTAGGTTAGTATGCTTGCACGTTTGTACTTTAACTTTTTTCGGCTCGGCTTCTTTCGACGCCGATGCCGGCGACGCAGCACTCTCTCGCCCGCCAGCCACCGAGAAAAGGGTGCGCTCCGACCGGCCCCGCACCGCTCTTTCATGGCTCATTCGAGTTTACTGTCTTTCGCTCTGACATGCCTTACCTAGGGTTAGGTTAGTATGCTTGCACGTTTGTACTTTAACTTTTTTCGGCTCGGCTTCTTTCGACGCCGATGCCGGCGACGCAGCACTTTCTCGCCCGCCAGCCACCGAGAAAAGGGTGCGCTCCGACCGGCCCCGCACCGCTCTTTCTTGGCTCATTCGAAATTACTGTCTTTCGCTCTGACATGCCTTACCTAGGGTTAGGTTAGTATGCTTGCACGTTTGTACTTTAACTTTTTTTGGCTCGGCTTCTTTCGACGCCGATGCCGGCGACGCAGCACTCTCTCGCCCACCAGCCACCGAGAAAAGGGTGCGCTCCGACCGGCCCCGCACCGCTCTTTCATGGCTCATTCGAGTTTACTGTCTTTCGCTCTGACATGCCTTACCTAGGGTTAGGTTAGTATGCTTGCACGTTTGTACTTTAACTTTTTTCGGCTCGGCTTCTTTCGACGCCGATGCCGGCGACGCAGCACTCTCTCGCCCGCCAGCCACCGAGAAAAGGGTGCGCTCCGACCGGCCCCGCACCGCTCTTTCATGGCTCATTCGAAATTACTGTCTTCCGCTCTGACATGCCTTACCTAGGGTTAGGTTAGTATGCTTGCACGTTTGTACTTTAACTTTTTTTGGCTCGGCTTCTTTCGACGCCGATGCCGGCGACGCAGCACTTTCTCGCCCGCCAACCACCGAGAAAAGGGTGCGCTCCGACCGGCCCCGCACCGCTCTTTCTTGGCTCATTCGAAATTACTGTCTTTCGCTCTGACATGCCTTACCTAGGGTTAGGTTAGTATGCTTGCACGTTTGTACTTTAACTTTTTTCGGCTCGGCTTCTTTCGACGCCGATGCCGGCGACGCAGCACTCTCTCGCCCGCCAGCCACCGAGAAAAGGGTGCGCTCCGACCGGCCCCGCACCGCTCTTTCATGGCTCATTCGAAATTACTGTCTTCCGCTCTGACATGCCTTACCTAGGGTTAGGTTAGTATGCTTGCACGTTTGTACTTTAACTTTTTTTGGCTCGGCTTCTTTCGACGCCGATGCCGGCGACGCAGCACTTTCTCGCCCGCCAGCCACCGAGAAAAGGGTGCGCTCCGACCGGCCCCGCACCGCTCTTTCTTGGCTCATTCGAAATTACTGTCTTTCGCTCTGACATGCCTTACCTAGGGTTAGGTTAGTATGCTTGCACGTTTGTACTTTAACTTTTTTTGGCTCGGCTTCTTTCGACGCCGATGCCGGCGACGCAGCACTCTCTCGCCCACCAGCCACCGAGAAAAGGGTGCGCTCCGACCGGCCCCGCACCGCTCTTTCATGGCTCATTCGAGTTTACTGTCTTTCGCTCTGACATGCCTTACCTAGGGTTAGGTTAGTATGCTTGCACGTTTGTACTTTAACTTTTTTCGGCTCGGCTTCTTTCGACGCCGATGCCGGCGACGCAGCACTCTCTCGCCCGCCAGCCACCGAGAAAAGGGTGCGCTCCGACCGGCCCCGCACCGCTCTTTCATGGCTCATTCGAAATTACTGTCTTCCGCTCTGACATGCCTTACCTAGGGTTAGGTTAGTATGCTTGCACGTTTGTACTTTAACTTTTTTTGGCTCGGCTTCTTTCGACGCCGATGCCGGCGACGCAGCACTTTCTCGCCCGCCAACCACCGAGAAAAGGGTGCGCTCCGACCGGCCCCGCACCGCTCTTTCTTGGCTCATTCGAAATTACTGTCTTTCGCTCTGACATGCCTTACCTAGGGTTAGGTTAGTATGCTTGCACGTTTGTACTTTAACTTTTTTCGGCTCGGCTTCTTTCGACGCCGATGCCGGCGACGCAGCACTCTCTCGCCCGCCAGCCACCGAGAAAAGGGTGCGCTCCGACCGGCCCCGCACCGCTCTTTCATGGCTCATTCGAAATTACTGTCTTCCGCTCTGACATGCCTTACCTAGGGTTAGGTTAGTATGCTTGCACGTTTGTACTTTAACTTTTTTTGGCTCGGCTTCTTTCGACGCCGATGCCGGCGACGCAGCACTTTCTCGCCCGCCAGCCACCGAGAAAAGGGTGCGCTCCGACCGGCCCCGCACCGCTCTTTCTTGGCTCATTCGAAATTACTGTCTTTCGCTCTGACATGCCTTACCTAGGGTTAGGTTAGTATGCTTGCACGTTTGTACTTTAACTTTTTTCGGCTCGGCTTCTTTCGACGCCGATGCCGGCGACGCAGCACTCTCTCGCCCGCCAGCCACCGAGAAAAGGGTGCGCTCCGACCGGCCCCGCACCGCTCTTTCATGGCTCATTCGAAATTACTGTCTTTCGCTCTGACATGCCTTACCTAGGGTTAGGTTAGTATGCTTGCACGTTTGTACTTTAACTTTTTTTGGCTCGGCTTCTTTCGACGCCGATGCCGGCGACGCAGCACTCTCTCGCCCACCAGCCACCGAGAAAAGGGTGCGCTCCGACCGGCCCCGCACCGCTCTTTCATGGCTCATTCGAGTTTACTGTCTTTCGCTCTGACATGCCTTACCTAGGGTTAGGTTAGTATGCTTGCACGTTTGTACTTTAACTTTTTTCGGCTCGGCTTCTTTCGACGCCGATGCCGGCGACGCAGCACTCTCTCGCCCGCCAGCCACCGAGAAAAGGGTGCGCTCCGACCGGCCCCGCACCGCTCTTTCTTGGCTCATTCGAAATTACTGTCTTTCGCTCTGACATGCCTTACCTAGGGTTAGGTTAGTATGCTTGCACGTTTGTACTTTAACTTTTTTCGGCTCGGCTTCTTTCGACGCCGATGCCGGCGACGCAGCACTCTCTCGCCCGCCAGCCACCGAGAAAAGGGTGCGCTCCGACCGGCCCCGCACCGCTCTTTCATGGCTCATTCGAGTTTACTGTCTTTCGCTCTGACATGCCTTACCTAGGGTTAGGTTAGTATGCTTGCACGTTTGTACTTTAACTTTTTTCGGCTCGGCTTCTTTCGACGCCGATGCCGGCGACGCAGCACTTTCTCGCCCGCCAGCCACCGAGAAAAGGGTGCGCTCCGACCGGCCCCGCACCGCTCTTTCTTGGCTCATTCGAAATTACTGTCTTTCGCTCTGACATGCCTTACCTAGGGTTAGGTTAGTATGCTTGCACGTTTGTACTTTAACTTTTTTTGGCTCGGCTTCTTTCGACGCCGATGCCGGCGACGCAGCACTCTCTCGCCCACCAGCCACCGAGAAAAGGGTGCGCTCCGACCGGCCCCGCACCGCTCTTTCATGGCTCATTCGAGTTTACTGTCTTTCGCTCTGACATGCCTTACCTAGGGTTAGGTTAGTATGCTTGCACGTTTGTACTTTAACTTTTTTCGGCTCGGCTTCTTTCGACGCCGATGCCGGCGACGCAGCACTCTCTCGCCCGCCAGCCACCGAGAAAAGGGTGCGCTCCGACCGGCCCCGCACCGCTCTTTCATGGCTCATTCGAAATTACTGTCTTTCGCTCTGACATGCCTTACCTAGGGTTAGGTTAGTATGCTTGCACGTTTGTACTTTAACTTTTTTTGGCTCGGCTTCTTTCGACGCCGATGCCGGCGACGCAGCACTCTCTCGCCCACCAGCCACCGAGAAAAGGGTGCGCTCCGACCGGCCCCGCACCGCTCTTTCATGGCTCATTAGAGTTTACTGTCTTTCGCTCTGACATGCCTTACCTAGGGTTAGGTTAGTATGCTTGCACGTTTGTACTTTAACTTTTTTCGGCTCGGCTTCTTTCGACGCCGATGCCGGCGACGCAGCACTCTCTCGCCCGCCAGCCACCGAGAAAAGGGTGCGCTCCGACCGGCCCCGCACCGCTCTTTCTTGGCTCATTTGAAATTACTGTCTTTCGCTCTGACATGCCTTACCTAGGGTTAGGTTAGTATGCTTGCACGTTTGTACTTTAACTTTTTTCGGCTCGGCTTCTTTCGACGCCGATGCCGGCGACGCAGCACTCTCTCGCCCGCCAGCCACCGAGAAAAGGGTGCGCTCCGACCGGCCCCGCACCGCTCTTTCATGGCTCATTCGAGTTTACTGTCTTTCGCTCTGACATGCCTTACCTAGGGTTAGGTTAGTATGCTTGCACGTTTGTACTTTAACTTTTTTCGGCTCGGCTTCTTTCGACGCCGATGCCGGCGACGCAGCACTTTCTCGCCCGCCAGCCACCGAGAAAAGGGTGCGCTCCGACCGGCCCCGCACCGCTCTTTCTTGGCTCATTCGAAATTACTGTCTTTCGCTCTGACATGCCTTACCTAGGGTTAGGTTAGTATGCTTGCACGTTTGTACTTTAACTTTTTTCGGCTCGGCTTCTTTCGACGCCGATGCCGGCGACGCAGCACTTTCTCGCCCGCCAGCCACCGAGAAAAGGGTGCGCTCCGACCGGCCCCGCACCGCTCTTTCTTGGCTCATTCGAAATTACTGTCTTTCGCTCTGACATGCCTTACCTAGGGTTAGGTTAGTATGCTTGCACGTTTGTACTTTAACTTTTTTTGGCTCGGCTTCTTTCGACGCCGATGCCGGCGACGCAGCACTCTCTCGCCCACCAGCCACCGAGAAAAGGGTGCGCTCCGACCGGCCCCGCACCGCTCTTTCATGGCTCATTCGAGTTTACTGTCTTTCGCTCTGACATGCCTTACCTAGGGTTAGGTTAGTATGCTTGCACGTTTGTACTTTAACTTTTTTCGGCTCGGCTTCTTTCGACGCCGATGCCGGCGACGCAGCACTCTCTCGCCCGCCAGCCACCGAGAAAAGGGTGCGCTCCGACCGGCCCCGCACCGCTCTTTCATGGCTCATTCGAAATTACTGTCTTCCGCTCTGACATGCCTTACCTAGGGTTAGGTTAGTATGCTTGCACGTTTGTACTTTAACTTTTTTTGGCTCGGCTTCTTTCGACGCCGATGCCGGCGACGCAGCACTTTCTCGCCCGCCAGCCACCGAGAAAAGGGTGCGCTCCGACCGGCCCCGCACCGCTCTTTCTTGGCTCATTCGAAATTACTGTCTTTCGCTCTGACATGCCTTACCTAGGGTTAGGTTAGTATGCTTGCACGTTTGTACTTTAACTTTTTTTGGCTCGGCTTCTTTCGACGCCGATGCCGGCGACGCAGCACTCTCTCGCCCGCCAGCCACCGAGAAAAGGGTGCGCTCCGACCGGCCCCGCACCGCTCTTTCATGGCTCATTCGAAATTACTGTCTTTCGCTCTGACATGCCTTACCTAGGGTTAGGTTAGTATGCTTGCACGTTTGTACTTTAACTTTTTTTGGCTCGGCTTCTTTCGACGCCGATGCCGGCGACGCAGCACTTTCTCGCCCGCCAGCCACCGAGAAAAGGGTGCGCTCCGACCGGCCCCGCACCGCTCTTTCTTGGCTCATTCGAAATTACTGTCTTTCGCTCTGACATGCCTTACCTAGGGTTAGGTTAGTATGCTTGCACGTTTGTACTTTAACTTTTTTCGGCTCGGCTTCTTTCGACGCCGATGCCGGCGACGCAGCACTCTCTCGCCCGCCAGCCACCGAGAAAAGGGTGCGCTCCGACCGGCCCCGCACCGCTCTTTCATGGCTCATTCGAAATTACTGTCTTTCGCTCTGACATGCCTTACCTAGGGTTAGGTTAGTATGCTTGCACGTTTGTACTTTAACTTTTTTTGGCTCGGCTTCTTTCGACGCCGATGCCGGCGACGCAGCACTCTCTCGCCCACCAGCCACCGAGAAAAGGGTGCGCTCCGACCGGCCCCGCACCGCTCTTTCATGGCTCATTCGAGTTTACTGTCTTTCGCTCTGACATGCCTTACCTAGGGTTAGGTTAGTATGCTTGCACGTTTGTACTTTAACTTTTTTCGGCTCGGCTTCTTTCGACGCCGATGCCGGCGACGCAGCACTCTCTCGCCCGCCAGCCACCGAGAAAAGGGTGCGCTCCGACCGGCCCCGCACCGCTCTTTCTTGGCTCATTCGAAATTACTGTCTTTCGCTCTGACATGCCTTACCTAGGGTTAGGTTAGTATGCTTGCACGTTTGTACTTTAACTTTTTTCGGCTCGGCTTCTTTCGACGCCGATGCCGGCGACGCAGCACTCTCTCGCCCGCCAGCCACCGAGAAAAGGGTGCGCTCCGACCGGCCCCGCACCGCTCTTTCATGGCTCATTCGAGTTTACTGTCTTTCGCTCTGACATGCCTTACCTAGGGTTAGGTTAGTATGCTTGCACGTTTGTACTTTAACTTTTTTCGGCTCGGCTTCTTTCGACGCCGATGCCGGCGACGCAGCACTTTCTCGCCCGCCAGCCACCGAGAAAAGGGTGCGCTCCGACCGGCCCCGCACCGCTCTTTCTTGGCTCATTCGAAATTACTGTCTTTCGCTCTGACATGCCTTACCTAGGGTTAGGTTAGTATGCTTGCACGTTTGTACTTTAACTTTTTTCGGCTCGGCTTCTTTCGACGCCGATGCCGGCGACGCAGCACTTTCTCGCCCGCCAGCCACCGAGAAAAGGGTGCGCTCCGACCGGCCCCGCACCGCTCTTTCTTGGCTCATTCGAAATTACTGTCTTTCGCTCTGACATGCCTTACCTAGGGTTAGGTTAGTATGCTTGCACGTTTGTACTTTAACTTTTTTTGGCTCGGCTTCTTTCGACGCCGATGCCGGCGACGCAGCACTCTCTCGCCCACCAGCCACCGAGAAAAGGGTGCGCTCCGACCGGCCCCGCACCGCTCTTTCATGGCTCATTCGAGTTTACTGTCTTTCGCTCTGACATGCCTTACCTAGGGTTAGGTTAGTATGCTTGCACGTTTGTACTT
>NW_027556646.1:385000-395000 GCF_964204865.1 Styela clava
GTAGCGCGCGTGCGGCCCCGGACATCTAAGGGCATCACAGACCTGTTATTGCTCAATCTCGTGTGGCTAAACGCCACTAGTCCCTCTAAGAAGTTAGACGCCGACCGAGAAGGTCGCGTAACTATTTAGCATGCCAGAGTCTCGTTCGTTATCGGAATTAACCAGACAAATCGCTCCACCAACTAAGAACGGCCATGCACCACCACCCACAGAATCAAGAAAGAGCTCTCAATCTGTCAATCCTACCTGTGTCCGGGCCGGGTGAGTTTCCCCGTGTTGAGTCAAATTAAGCCGCAGGCTCCACTCCTGGTGGTGCCCTTCCGTCAATTCCTTTAAGTTTCAGCTTTGCAACCATACTTCCCCCGGAACCCAAAGACTTTGGTTTCCCGGAAGCTGCCGGAAAGGTCGTCATGGTAACGCCTCCCGATCGCTAGTTGGCATCGTTTATAGTCAGAACTAGGACGGTATCTGATCGTCTTCGAACCTCTGACTTTCGCTCTTGATTAAAGAAAACATTCTTGGCGAATGCTTTCGCAGTAGTTCGTCTTCCGCCGATCCAAGAATTTCACCTCTAACGGCAGAGTACGGACGCCCCCGTCTGTCCCTCTTAATCATTACCTCGTGCTCCGAAAACCAACAAAATAGAACCGAGGTCCTATTCCATTATTCCATGCAACACTATGCAGGCGAACAGCCTGCTTTGAACACTCTAATTTTTTCAAAGTAAACTTATCGGCCACCGCCGACACTCAGTCAAGAGCACCGACGGAGAACCGAAGGTGAGGCGAACGCAACCAGTGACACGCCTTGCGACGGACCGGCGGCGCTCGCCCAAAATCCAACTACGAGCTTTTCAACCGCAACAACTTTAGCATACACTGTTGGAGCTGGAATTACCGCGGCTGCTGGCACCAGACTTGCCCTCCAATGGATACTCGTTAAGAGTTTTAGGATGTACTCATTCCAATTACAGGGCCTCGTTAGAGTCCTGTATTGTTATTTTTCGTCACTACCTCCCCGTGTCGGGAATGGGTAATTTGCGCGCCTGCTGCCTTCCTTGGATGTGGTAGCCGTTTCTCAGGCTCCCTCTCCGGAATCGAACCCTGATTCCCCGTTACCCGTTATCACAAAGGTAGGCACGTAGCGTACCTTCGACAGTTGATAGGGCAGACACTTGAATGATACGTCGTCGGTGCAGAGACCGTACGATCCGCGTGGTTATCCAGAGTCATCAAACGTCACAGGACGAACCCGGTCGGTTTTGATCTGATAAAAGCGCGCCTCCCGAAGTCGGCGCTTAATGCATGTATTAGCTCTAGAATTACCACAGTTATCCACTTCGCTTACGAGACCAAATAAACCAAGACTGATTTAATGAGCCATTCGCAGTTTCGCTTTACGAGAACTCGTACTTGCACCTGCATGGCTTAATCTTTGAGACAAGCATATCACTACTGGCAGGATCAACCAGATAGCTGCGACAGCTGCGCTCGGCCCTTGCTGGGCCGCCCGGCGCGTGCTCGTCGCATTCGTTTAAGACCGAGGCAATCGCCTGCGGCCGTACTCAGCTTCGACAGTCGCTGGCCGCGACGTCCACGCTCTCGCCGGCAGTGCCAGGCGGAGCGATTTGCGTTTTTTCTTTGCTCGCCCTCTCTCGGGCTCGATCCATTCAGTTTCGCACAAACAAGAGCTCTGCCGGCCGCCTGCAGCGGTGCCTAAAACCCGGGCATAACAATGCGACCGTTCTGCTAGGCCGACAAGCGCTCAAGCCAGACGCTCGATCGAACGCCCCCTACATATTAGTCGAGACAACGGCTCGCTCATTAGCATCGCGTTTGTACTTTAACTTTTTTCGGCTCGGCTTCTTTCGACGCCGATGCCGGCGACGCAGCACTCTCTCGCCCGCCAGCCACCGAGAAAAGGGTGCGCTCCGACCGGCCCCGCACCGCTCTTTCTTGGCTCATTCGAAATTACTGTCTTTCGCTCTGACATGCCTTACCTAGGGTTAGGTTAGTATGCTTGCACGTTTGTACTTTAACTTTTTTTGGCTCGGCTTCTTTCGACGCCGATGCCGGCGACGCAGCACTCTCTCGCCCGCCAGCCACCGAGAAAAGGGTGCGCTCCGACCGGCCCCGCACCGCTCTTTCATGGCTCATTCGAAATTACTGTCTTTCGCTCTGACATGCCTTACCTAGGGTTAGGTTAGTATGCTTGCACGTTTGTACTTTAACTTTTTTTGGCTCGGCTTCTTTCGACGCCGATGCCGGCGACGCAGCACTTTCTCGCCCGCCAGCCACCGAGAAAAGGGTGCGCTCCGACCGGCCCCGCACCGCTCTTTCTTGGCTCATTCGAAATTACTGTCTTTCGCTCTGACATGCCTTACCTAGGGTTAGGTTAGTATGCTTGCACGTTTGTACTTTAACTTTTTTCGGCTCGGCTTCTTTCGACGCCGATGCCGGCGACGCAGCACTCTCTCGCCCGCCAGCCACCGAGAAAAGGGTGCGCTCCGACCGGCCCCGCACCGCTCTTTCATGGCTCATTCGAAATTACTGTCTTTCGCTCTGACATGCCTTACCTAGGGTTAGGTTAGTATGCTTGCACGTTTGTACTTTAACTTTTTTTGGCTCGGCTTCTTTCGACGCCGATGCCGGCGACGCAGCACTCTCTCGCCCACCAGCCACCGAGAAAAGGGTGCGCTCCGACCGGCCCCGCACCGCTCTTTCATGGCTCATTCGAGTTTACTGTCTTTCGCTCTGACATGCCTTACCTAGGGTTAGGTTAGTATGCTTGCACGTTTGTACTTTAACTTTTTTCGGCTCGGCTTCTTTCGACGCCGATGCCGGCGACGCAGCACTCTCTCGCCCGCCAGCCACCGAGAAAAGGGTGCGCTCCGACCGGCCCCGCACCGCTCTTTCTTGGCTCATTCGAAATTACTGTCTTTCGCTCTGACATGCCTTACCTAGGGTTAGGTTAGTATGCTTGCACGTTTGTACTTTAACTTTTTTCGGCTCGGCTTCTTTCGACGCCGATGCCGGCGACGCAGCACTCTCTCGCCCGCCAGCCACCGAGAAAAGGGTGCGCTCCGACCGGCCCCGCACCGCTCTTTCATGGCTCATTCGAGTTTACTGTCTTTCGCTCTGACATGCCTTACCTAGGGTTAGGTTAGTATGCTTGCACGTTTGTACTTTAACTTTTTTCGGCTCGGCTTCTTTCGACGCCGATGCCGGCGACGCAGCACTTTCTCGCCCGCCAGCCACCGAGAAAAGGGTGCGCTCCGACCGGCCCCGCACCGCTCTTTCTTGGCTCATTCGAAATTACTGTCTTTCGCTCTGACATGCCTTACCTAGGGTTAGGTTAGTATGCTTGCACGTTTGTACTTTAACTTTTTTTGGCTCGGCTTCTTTCGACGCCGATGCCGGCGACGCAGCACTCTCTCGCCCACCAGCCACCGAGAAAAGGGTGCGCTCCGACCGGCCCCGCACCGCTCTTTCATGGCTCATTCGAGTTTACTGTCTTTCGCTCTGACATGCCTTACCTAGGGTTAGGTTAGTATGCTTGCACGTTTGTACTTTAACTTTTTTCGGCTCGGCTTCTTTCGACGCCGATGCCGGCGACGCAGCACTCTCTCGCCCGCCAGCCACCGAGAAAAGGGTGCGCTCCGACCGGCCCCGCACCGCTCTTTCATGGCTCATTCGAAATTACTGTCTTCCGCTCTGACATGCCTTACCTAGGGTTAGGTTAGTATGCTTGCACGTTTGTACTTTAACTTTTTTTGGCTCGGCTTCTTTCGACGCCGATGCCGGCGACGCAGCACTTTCTCGCCCGCCAACCACCGAGAAAAGGGTGCGCTCCGACCGGCCCCGCACCGCTCTTTCTTGGCTCATTCGAAATTACTGTCTTTCGCTCTGACATGCCTTACCTAGGGTTAGGTTAGTATGCTTGCACGTTTGTACTTTAACTTTTTTCGGCTCGGCTTCTTTCGACGCCGATGCCGGCGACGCAGCACTCTCTCGCCCGCCAGCCACCGAGAAAAGGGTGCGCTCCGACCGGCCCCGCACCGCTCTTTCATGGCTCATTCGAAATTACTGTCTTCCGCTCTGACATGCCTTACCTAGGGTTAGGTTAGTATGCTTGCACGTTTGTACTTTAACTTTTTTTGGCTCGGCTTCTTTCGACGCCGATGCCGGCGACGCAGCACTTTCTCGCCCGCCAGCCACCGAGAAAAGGGTGCGCTCCGACCGGCCCCGCACCGCTCTTTCTTGGCTCATTCGAAATTACTGTCTTTCGCTCTGACATGCCTTACCTAGGGTTAGGTTAGTATGCTTGCACGTTTGTACTTTAACTTTTTTCGGCTCGGCTTCTTTCGACGCCGATGCCGGCGACGCAGCACTCTCTCGCCCGCCAGCCACCGAGAAAAGGGTGCGCTCCGACCGGCCCCGCACCGCTCTTTCATGGCTCATTCGAAATTACTGTCTTTCGCTCTGACATGCCTTACCTAGGGTTAGGTTAGTATGCTTGCACGTTTGTACTTTAACTTTTTTTGGCTCGGCTTCTTTCGACGCCGATGCCGGCGACGCAGCACTCTCTCGCCCACCAGCCACCGAGAAAAGGGTGCGCTCCGACCGGCCCCGCACCGCTCTTTCATGGCTCATTCGAGTTTACTGTCTTTCGCTCTGACATGCCTTACCTAGGGTTAGGTTAGTATGCTTGCACGTTTGTACTTTAACTTTTTTCGGCTCGGCTTCTTTCGACGCCGATGCCGGCGACGCAGCACTCTCTCGCCCGCCAGCCACCGAGAAAAGGGTGCGCTCCGACCGGCCCCGCACCGCTCTTTCTTGGCTCATTCGAAATTACTGTCTTTCGCTCTGACATGCCTTACCTAGGGTTAGGTTAGTATGCTTGCACGTTTGTACTTTAACTTTTTTCGGCTCGGCTTCTTTCGACGCCGATGCCGGCGACGCAGCACTCTCTCGCCCGCCAGCCACCGAGAAAAGGGTGCGCTCCGACCGGCCCCGCACCGCTCTTTCATGGCTCATTCGAGTTTACTGTCTTTCGCTCTGACATGCCTTACCTAGGGTTAGGTTAGTATGCTTGCACGTTTGTACTTTAACTTTTTTCGGCTCGGCTTCTTTCGACGCCGATGCCGGCGACGCAGCACTTTCTCGCCCGCCAGCCACCGAGAAAAGGGTGCGCTCCGACCGGCCCCGCACCGCTCTTTCTTGGCTCATTCGAAATTACTGTCTTTCGCTCTGACATGCCTTACCTAGGGTTAGGTTAGTATGCTTGCACGTTTGTACTTTAACTTTTTTTGGCTCGGCTTCTTTCGACGCCGATGCCGGCGACGCAGCACTCTCTCGCCCACCAGCCACCGAGAAAAGGGTGCGCTCCGACCGGCCCCGCACCGCTCTTTCATGGCTCATTCGAGTTTACTGTCTTTCGCTCTGACATGCCTTACCTAGGGTTAGGTTAGTATGCTTGCACGTTTGTACTTTAACTTTTTTCGGCTCGGCTTCTTTCGACGCCGATGCCGGCGACGCAGCACTCTCTCGCCCGCCAGCCACCGAGAAAAGGGTGCGCTCCGACCGGCCCCGCACCGCTCTTTCATGGCTCATTCGAAATTACTGTCTTCCGCTCTGACATGCCTTACCTAGGGTTAGGTTAGTATGCTTGCACGTTTGTACTTTAACTTTTTTTGGCTCGGCTTCTTTCGACGCCGATGCCGGCGACGCAGCACTTTCTCGCCCGCCAACCACCGAGAAAAGGGTGCGCTCCGACCGGCCCCGCACCGCTCTTTCTTGGCTCATTCGAAATTACTGTCTTTCGCTCTGACATGCCTTACCTAGGGTTAGGTTAGTATGCTTGCACGTTTGTACTTTAACTTTTTTCGGCTCGGCTTCTTTCGACGCCGATGCCGGCGACGCAGCACTCTCTCGCCCGCCAGCCACCGAGAAAAGGGTGCGCTCCGACCGGCCCCGCACCGCTCTTTCATGGCTCATTCGAAATTACTGTCTTCCGCTCTGACATGCCTTACCTAGGGTTAGGTTAGTATGCTTGCACGTTTGTACTTTAACTTTTTTTGGCTCGGCTTCTTTCGACGCCGATGCCGGCGACGCAGCACTTTCTCGCCCGCCAGCCACCGAGAAAAGGGTGCGCTCCGACCGGCCCCGCACCGCTCTTTCTTGGCTCATTCGAAATTACTGTCTTTCGCTCTGACATGCCTTACCTAGGGTTAGGTTAGTATGCTTGCACGTTTGTACTTTAACTTTTTTCGGCTCGGCTTCTTTCGACGCCGATGCCGGCGACGCAGCACTCTCTCGCCCGCCAGCCACCGAGAAAAGGGTGCGCTCCGACCGGCCCCGCACCGCTCTTTCATGGCTCATTCGAAATTACTGTCTTTCGCTCTGACATGCCTTACCTAGGGTTAGGTTAGTATGCTTGCACGTTTGTACTTTAACTTTTTTTGGCTCGGCTTCTTTCGACGCCGATGCCGGCGACGCAGCACTCTCTCGCCCACCAGCCACCGAGAAAAGGGTGCGCTCCGACCGGCCCCGCACCGCTCTTTCATGGCTCATTCGAGTTTACTGTCTTTCGCTCTGACATGCCTTACCTAGGGTTAGGTTAGTATGCTTGCACGTTTGTACTTTAACTTTTTTCGGCTCGGCTTCTTTCGACGCCGATGCCGGCGACGCAGCACTCTCTCGCCCGCCAGCCACCGAGAAAAGGGTGCGCTCCGACCGGCCCCGCACCGCTCTTTCTTGGCTCATTCGAAATTACTGTCTTTCGCTCTGACATGCCTTACCTAGGGTTAGGTTAGTATGCTTGCACGTTTGTACTTTAACTTTTTTCGGCTCGGCTTCTTTCGACGCCGATGCCGGCGACGCAGCACTCTCTCGCCCGCCAGCCACCGAGAAAAGGGTGCGCTCCGACCGGCCCCGCACCGCTCTTTCATGGCTCATTCGAGTTTACTGTCTTTCGCTCTGACATGCCTTACCTAGGGTTAGGTTAGTATGCTTGCACGTTTGTACTTTAACTTTTTTCGGCTCGGCTTCTTTCGACGCCGATGCCGGCGACGCAGCACTTTCTCGCCCGCCAGCCACCGAGAAAAGGGTGCGCTCCGACCGGCCCCGCACCGCTCTTTCTTGGCTCATTCGAAATTACTGTCTTTCGCTCTGACATGCCTTACCTAGGGTTAGGTTAGTATGCTTGCACGTTTGTACTTTAACTTTTTTTGGCTCGGCTTCTTTCGACGCCGATGCCGGCGACGCAGCACTCTCTCGCCCACCAGCCACCGAGAAAAGGGTGCGCTCCGACCGGCCCCGCACCGCTCTTTCATGGCTCATTCGAGTTTACTGTCTTTCGCTCTGACATGCCTTACCTAGGGTTAGGTTAGTATGCTTGCACGTTTGTACTTTAACTTTTTTCGGCTCGGCTTCTTTCGACGCCGATGCCGGCGACGCAGCACTCTCTCGCCCGCCAGCCACCGAGAAAAGGGTGCGCTCCGACCGGCCCCGCACCGCTCTTTCATGGCTCATTCGAAATTACTGTCTTCCGCTCTGACATGCCTTACCTAGGGTTAGGTTAGTATGCTTGCACGTTTGTACTTTAACTTTTTTTGGCTCGGCTTCTTTCGACGCCGATGCCGGCGACGCAGCACTTTCTCGCCCGCCAACCACCGAGAAAAGGGTGCGCTCCGACCGGCCCCGCACCGCTCTTTCTTGGCTCATTCGAAATTACTGTCTTTCGCTCTGACATGCCTTACCTAGGGTTAGGTTAGTATGCTTGCACGTTTGTACTTTAACTTTTTTCGGCTCGGCTTCTTTCGACGCCGATGCCGGCGACGCAGCACTCTCTCGCCCGCCAGCCACCGAGAAAAGGGTGCGCTCCGACCGGCCCCGCACCGCTCTTTCATGGCTCATTCGAAATTACTGTCTTCCGCTCTGACATGCCTTACCTAGGGTTAGGTTAGTATGCTTGCACGTTTGTACTTTAACTTTTTTTGGCTCGGCTTCTTTCGACGCCGATGCCGGCGACGCAGCACTTTCTCGCCCGCCAGCCACCGAGAAAAGGGTGCGCTCCGACCGGCCCCGCACCGCTCTTTCTTGGCTCATTCGAAATTACTGTCTTTCGCTCTGACATGCCTTACCTAGGGTTAGGTTAGTATGCTTGCACGTTTGTACTTTAACTTTTTTCGGCTCGGCTTCTTTCGACGCCGATGCCGGCGACGCAGCACTCTCTCGCCCGCCAGCCACCGAGAAAAGGGTGCGCTCCGACCGGCCCCGCACCGCTCTTTCATGGCTCATTCGAAATTACTGTCTTTCGCTCTGACATGCCTTACCTAGGGTTAGGTTAGTATGCTTGCACGTTTGTACTTTAACTTTTTTTGGCTCGGCTTCTTTCGACGCCGATGCCGGCGACGCAGCACTCTCTCGCCCACCAGCCACCGAGAAAAGGGTGCGCTCCGACCGGCCCCGCACCGCTCTTTCATGGCTCATTCGAGTTTACTGTCTTTCGCTCTGACATGCCTTACCTAGGGTTAGGTTAGTATGCTTGCACGTTTGTACTTTAACTTTTTTCGGCTCGGCTTCTTTCGACGCCGATGCCGGCGACGCAGCACTCTCTCGCCCGCCAGCCACCGAGAAAAGGGTGCGCTCCGACCGGCCCCGCACCGCTCTTTCTTGGCTCATTCGAAATTACTGTCTTTCGCTCTGACATGCCTTACCTAGGGTTAGGTTAGTATGCTTGCACGTTTGTACTTTAACTTTTTTCGGCTCGGCTTCTTTCGACGCCGATGCCGGCGACGCAGCACTCTCTCGCCCGCCAGCCACCGAGAAAAGGGTGCGCTCCGACCGGCCCCGCACCGCTCTTTCATGGCTCATTCGAGTTTACTGTCTTTCGCTCTGACATGCCTTACCTAGGGTTAGGTTAGTATGCTTGCACGTTTGTACTTTAACTTTTTTCGGCTCGGCTTCTTTCGACGCCGATGCCGGCGACGCAGCACTTTCTCGCCCGCCAGCCACCGAGAAAAGGGTGCGCTCCGACCGGCCCCGCACCGCTCTTTCTTGGCTCATTCGAAATTACTGTCTTTCGCTCTGACATGCCTTACCTAGGGTTAGGTTAGTATGCTTGCACGTTTGTACTTTAACTTTTTTTGGCTCGGCTTCTTTCGACGCCGATGCCGGCGACGCAGCACTCTCTCGCCCACCAGCCACCGAGAAAAGGGTGCGCTCCGACCGGCCCCGCACCGCTCTTTCATGGCTCATTCGAGTTTACTGTCTTTCGCTCTGACATGCCTTACCTAGGGTTAGGTTAGTATGCTTGCACGTTTGTACTTTAACTTTTTTCGGCTCGGCTTCTTTCGACGCCGATGCCGGCGACGCAGCACTCTCTCGCCCGCCAGCCACCGAGAAAAGGGTGCGCTCCGACCGGCCCCGCACCGCTCTTTCATGGCTCATTCGAGTTTACTGTCTTTCGCTCTGACATGCCTTACCTAGGGTTAGGTTAGTATGCTTGCACGTTTGTACTTTAACTTTTTTCGGCTCGGCTTCTTTCGACGCCGATGCCGGCGACGCAGCACTCTCTCGCCCGCCAGCCACCGAGAAAAGGGTGCGCTCCGACCGGCCCCGCACCGCTCTTTCATGGCTCATTCGAAATTACTGTCTTTCGCTCTGACATGCCTTACCTAGGGTTAGGTTAGTATGCTTGCACGTTTGTACTTTAACTTTTTTTGGCTCGGCTTCTTTCGACGCCGATGCCGGCGACGCAGCACTCTCTCGCCCACCAGCCACCGAGAAAAGGGTGCGCTCCGACCGGCCCCGCACCGCTCTTTCATGGCTCATTCGAGTTTACTGTCTTTCGCTCTGACATGCCTTACCTAGGGTTAGGTTAGTATGCTTGCACGTTTGTACTTTAACTTTTTTCGGCTCGGCTTCTTTCGACGCCGATGCCGGCGACGCAGCACTCTCTCGCCCGCCAGCCACCGAGAAAAGGGTGCGCTCCGACC
>NW_027556646.1:402500-415000 GCF_964204865.1 Styela clava
AAGGGAAACAATTGCAAGTCCCTATCCCAATCACGAATGAGGTTCAACGGGTTACCCGGACCTTTCGGCCTAGGTTAGACACTCGCTGCTTCACTCAGTGTAGCGCGCGTGCGGCCCCGGACATCTAAGGGCATCACAGACCTGTTATTGCTCAATCTCGTGTGGCTAAACGCCACTAGTCCCTCTAAGAAGTTAGACGCCGACCGAGAAGGTCGCGTAACTATTTAGCATGCCAGAGTCTCGTTCGTTATCGGAATTAACCAGACAAATCGCTCCACCAACTAAGAACGGCCATGCACCACCACCCACAGAATCAAGAAAGAGCTCTCAATCTGTCAATCCTACCTGTGTCCGGGCCGGGTGAGTTTCCCCGTGTTGAGTCAAATTAAGCCGCAGGCTCCACTCCTGGTGGTGCCCTTCCGTCAATTCCTTTAAGTTTCAGCTTTGCAACCATACTTCCCCCGGAACCCAAAGACTTTGGTTTCCCGGAAGCTGCCGGAAAGGTCGTCATGGTAACGCCTCCCGATCGCTAGTTGGCATCGTTTATAGTCAGAACTAGGACGGTATCTGATCGTCTTCGAACCTCTGACTTTCGCTCTTGATTAAAGAAAACATTCTTGGCGAATGCTTTCGCAGTAGTTCGTCTTCCGCCGATCCAAGAATTTCACCTCTAACGGCAGAGTACGGACGCCCCCGTCTGTCCCTCTTAATCATTACCTCGTGCTCCGAAAACCAACAAAATAGAACCGAGGTCCTATTCCATTATTCCATGCAACACTATGCAGGCGAACAGCCTGCTTTGAACACTCTAATTTTTTCAAAGTAAACTTATCGGCCACCGCCGACACTCAGTCAAGAGCACCGACGGAGAACCGAAGGTGAGGCGAACGCAACCAGTGACACGCCTTGCGACGGACCGGCGGCGCTCGCCCAAAATCCAACTACGAGCTTTTCAACCGCAACAACTTTAGCATACACTGTTGGAGCTGGAATTACCGCGGCTGCTGGCACCAGACTTGCCCTCCAATGGATACTCGTTAAGAGTTTTAGGATGTACTCATTCCAATTACAGGGCCTCGTTAGAGTCCTGTATTGTTATTTTTCGTCACTACCTCCCCGTGTCGGGAATGGGTAATTTGCGCGCCTGCTGCCTTCCTTGGATGTGGTAGCCGTTTCTCAGGCTCCCTCTCCGGAATCGAACCCTGATTCCCCGTTACCCGTTATCACAAAGGTAGGCACGTAGCGTACCTTCGACAGTTGATAGGGCAGACACTTGAATGATACGTCGTCGGTGCAGAGACCGTACGATCCGCGTGGTTATCCAGAGTCATCAAACGTCACAGGACGAACCCGGTCGGTTTTGATCTGATAAAAGCGCGCCTCCCGAAGTCGGCGCTTAATGCATGTATTAGCTCTAGAATTACCACAGTTATCCACTTCGCTTACGAGACCAAATAAACCAAGACTGATTTAATGAGCCATTCGCAGTTTCGCTTTACGAGAACTCGTACTTGCACCTGCATGGCTTAATCTTTGAGACAAGCATATCACTACTGGCAGGATCAACCAGATAGCTGCGACAGCTGCGCTCGGCCCTTGCTGGGCCGCCCGGCGCGTGCTCGTCGCATTCGTTTAAGACCGAGGCAATCGCCTGCGGCCGTACTCAGCTTCGACAGTCGCTGGCCGCGACGTCCACGCTCTCGCCGGCAGTGCCAGGCGGAGCGATTTGCGTTTTTTCTTTGCTCGCCCTCTCTCGGGCTCGATCCATTCAGTTTCGCACAAACAAGAGCTCTGCCGGCCGCCTGCAGCGGTGCCTAAAACCCGGGCATAACAATGCGACCGTTCTGCTAGGCCGACAAGCGCTCAAGCCAGACGCTCGATCGAACGCCCCCTACATATTAGTCGAGACAACGGCTCGCTCATTAGCATCGCGTTTGTACTTTAACTTTTTTCGGCTCGGCTTCTTTCGACGCCGATGCCGGCGACGCAGCACTCTCTCGCCCGCCAGCCACCGAGAAAAGGGTGCGCTCCGACCGGCCCCGCACCGCTCTTTCTTGGCTCATTCGAAATTACTGTCTTTCGCTCTGACATGCCTTACCTAGGGTTAGGTTAGTATGCTTGCACGTTTGTACTTTAACTTTTTTTGGCTCGGCTTCTTTCGACGCCGATGCCGGCGACGCAGCACTCTCTCGCCCGCCAGCCACCGAGAAAAGGGTGCGCTCCGACCGGCCCCGCACCGCTCTTTCATGGCTCATTCGAAATTACTGTCTTTCGCTCTGACATGCCTTACCTAGGGTTAGGTTAGTATGCTTGCACGTTTGTACTTTAACTTTTTTTGGCTCGGCTTCTTTCGACGCCGATGCCGGCGACGCAGCACTTTCTCGCCCGCCAGCCACCGAGAAAAGGGTGCGCTCCGACCGGCCCCGCACCGCTCTTTCTTGGCTCATTCGAAATTACTGTCTTTCGCTCTGACATGCCTTACCTAGGGTTAGGTTAGTATGCTTGCACGTTTGTACTTTAACTTTTTTCGGCTCGGCTTCTTTCGACGCCGATGCCGGCGACGCAGCACTCTCTCGCCCGCCAGCCACCGAGAAAAGGGTGCGCTCCGACCGGCCCCGCACCGCTCTTTCATGGCTCATTCGAAATTACTGTCTTTCGCTCTGACATGCCTTACCTAGGGTTAGGTTAGTATGCTTGCACGTTTGTACTTTAACTTTTTTTGGCTCGGCTTCTTTCGACGCCGATGCCGGCGACGCAGCACTCTCTCGCCCACCAGCCACCGAGAAAAGGGTGCGCTCCGACCGGCCCCGCACCGCTCTTTCATGGCTCATTCGAGTTTACTGTCTTTCGCTCTGACATGCCTTACCTAGGGTTAGGTTAGTATGCTTGCACGTTTGTACTTTAACTTTTTTCGGCTCGGCTTCTTTCGACGCCGATGCCGGCGACGCAGCACTCTCTCGCCCGCCAGCCACCGAGAAAAGGGTGCGCTCCGACCGGCCCCGCACCGCTCTTTCTTGGCTCATTCGAAATTACTGTCTTTCGCTCTGACATGCCTTACCTAGGGTTAGGTTAGTATGCTTGCACGTTTGTACTTTAACTTTTTTCGGCTCGGCTTCTTTCGACGCCGATGCCGGCGACGCAGCACTCTCTCGCCCGCCAGCCACCGAGAAAAGGGTGCGCTCCGACCGGCCCCGCACCGCTCTTTCATGGCTCATTCGAGTTTACTGTCTTTCGCTCTGACATGCCTTACCTAGGGTTAGGTTAGTATGCTTGCACGTTTGTACTTTAACTTTTTTCGGCTCGGCTTCTTTCGACGCCGATGCCGGCGACGCAGCACTTTCTCGCCCGCCAGCCACCGAGAAAAGGGTGCGCTCCGACCGGCCCCGCACCGCTCTTTCTTGGCTCATTCGAAATTACTGTCTTTCGCTCTGACATGCCTTACCTAGGGTTAGGTTAGTATGCTTGCACGTTTGTACTTTAACTTTTTTTGGCTCGGCTTCTTTCGACGCCGATGCCGGCGACGCAGCACTCTCTCGCCCACCAGCCACCGAGAAAAGGGTGCGCTCCGACCGGCCCCGCACCGCTCTTTCATGGCTCATTCGAGTTTACTGTCTTTCGCTCTGACATGCCTTACCTAGGGTTAGGTTAGTATGCTTGCACGTTTGTACTTTAACTTTTTTCGGCTCGGCTTCTTTCGACGCCGATGCCGGCGACGCAGCACTCTCTCGCCCGCCAGCCACCGAGAAAAGGGTGCGCTCCGACCGGCCCCGCACCGCTCTTTCATGGCTCATTCGAAATTACTGTCTTCCGCTCTGACATGCCTTACCTAGGGTTAGGTTAGTATGCTTGCACGTTTGTACTTTAACTTTTTTTGGCTCGGCTTCTTTCGACGCCGATGCCGGCGACGCAGCACTTTCTCGCCCGCCAACCACCGAGAAAAGGGTGCGCTCCGACCGGCCCCGCACCGCTCTTTCTTGGCTCATTCGAAATTACTGTCTTTCGCTCTGACATGCCTTACCTAGGGTTAGGTTAGTATGCTTGCACGTTTGTACTTTAACTTTTTTCGGCTCGGCTTCTTTCGACGCCGATGCCGGCGACGCAGCACTCTCTCGCCCGCCAGCCACCGAGAAAAGGGTGCGCTCCGACCGGCCCCGCACCGCTCTTTCATGGCTCATTCGAAATTACTGTCTTCCGCTCTGACATGCCTTACCTAGGGTTAGGTTAGTATGCTTGCACGTTTGTACTTTAACTTTTTTTGGCTCGGCTTCTTTCGACGCCGATGCCGGCGACGCAGCACTTTCTCGCCCGCCAGCCACCGAGAAAAGGGTGCGCTCCGACCGGCCCCGCACCGCTCTTTCTTGGCTCATTCGAAATTACTGTCTTTCGCTCTGACATGCCTTACCTAGGGTTAGGTTAGTATGCTTGCACGTTTGTACTTTAACTTTTTTCGGCTCGGCTTCTTTCGACGCCGATGCCGGCGACGCAGCACTCTCTCGCCCGCCAGCCACCGAGAAAAGGGTGCGCTCCGACCGGCCCCGCACCGCTCTTTCATGGCTCATTCGAAATTACTGTCTTTCGCTCTGACATGCCTTACCTAGGGTTAGGTTAGTATGCTTGCACGTTTGTACTTTAACTTTTTTTGGCTCGGCTTCTTTCGACGCCGATGCCGGCGACGCAGCACTCTCTCGCCCACCAGCCACCGAGAAAAGGGTGCGCTCCGACCGGCCCCGCACCGCTCTTTCATGGCTCATTCGAGTTTACTGTCTTTCGCTCTGACATGCCTTACCTAGGGTTAGGTTAGTATGCTTGCACGTTTGTACTTTAACTTTTTTCGGCTCGGCTTCTTTCGACGCCGATGCCGGCGACGCAGCACTCTCTCGCCCGCCAGCCACCGAGAAAAGGGTGCGCTCCGACCGGCCCCGCACCGCTCTTTCTTGGCTCATTCGAAATTACTGTCTTTCGCTCTGACATGCCTTACCTAGGGTTAGGTTAGTATGCTTGCACGTTTGTACTTTAACTTTTTTCGGCTCGGCTTCTTTCGACGCCGATGCCGGCGACGCAGCACTCTCTCGCCCGCCAGCCACCGAGAAAAGGGTGCGCTCCGACCGGCCCCGCACCGCTCTTTCATGGCTCATTCGAGTTTACTGTCTTTCGCTCTGACATGCCTTACCTAGGGTTAGGTTAGTATGCTTGCACGTTTGTACTTTAACTTTTTTCGGCTCGGCTTCTTTCGACGCCGATGCCGGCGACGCAGCACTTTCTCGCCCGCCAGCCACCGAGAAAAGGGTGCGCTCCGACCGGCCCCGCACCGCTCTTTCTTGGCTCATTCGAAATTACTGTCTTTCGCTCTGACATGCCTTACCTAGGGTTAGGTTAGTATGCTTGCACGTTTGTACTTTAACTTTTTTTGGCTCGGCTTCTTTCGACGCCGATGCCGGCGACGCAGCACTCTCTCGCCCACCAGCCACCGAGAAAAGGGTGCGCTCCGACCGGCCCCGCACCGCTCTTTCATGGCTCATTCGAGTTTACTGTCTTTCGCTCTGACATGCCTTACCTAGGGTTAGGTTAGTATGCTTGCACGTTTGTACTTTAACTTTTTTCGGCTCGGATTCTTTCGACGCCGATGCCGGCGACGCAGCACTCTCTCGCCCGCCAGCCACCGAGAAAAGGGTGCGCTCCGACCGGCCCCGCACCGCTCTTTCATGGCTCATTCGAAATTACTGTCTTCCGCTCTGACATGCCTTACCTAGGGTTAGGTTAGTATGCTTGCACGTTTGTACTTTAACTTTTTTTGGCTCGGCTTCTTTCGACGCCGATGCCGGCGACGCAGCACTTTCTCGCCCGCCAACCACCGAGAAAAGGGTGCGCTCCGACCGGCCCCGCACCGCTCTTTCTTGGCTCATTCGAAATTACTGTCTTTCGCTCTGACATGCCTTACCTAGGGTTAGGTTAGTATGCTTGCACGTTTGTACTTTAACTTTTTTCGGCTCGGCTTCTTTCGACGCCGATGCCGGCGACGCAGCACTCTCTCGCCCGCCAGCCACCGAGAAAAGGGTGCGCTCCGACCGGCCCCGCACCGCTCTTTCATGGCTCATTCGAAATTACTGTCTTCCGCTCTGACATGCCTTACCTAGGGTTAGGTTAGTATGCTTGCACGTTTGTACTTTAACTTTTTTTGGCTCGGCTTCTTTCGACGCCGATGCCGGCGACGCAGCACTTTCTCGCCCGCCAGCCACCGAGAAAAGGGTGCGCTCCGACCGGCCCCGCACCGCTCTTTCTTGGCTCATTCGAAATTACTGTCTTTCGCTCTGACATGCCTTACCTAGGGTTAGGTTAGTATGCTTGCACGTTTGTACTTTAACTTTTTTCGGCTCGGCTTCTTTCGACGCCGATGCCGGCGACGCAGCACTCTCTCGCCCGCCAGCCACCGAGAAAAGGGTGCGCTCCGACCGGCCCCGCACCGCTCTTTCATGGCTCATTCGAAATTACTGTCTTTCGCTCTGACATGCCTTACCTAGGGTTAGGTTAGTATGCTTGCACGTTTGTACTTTAACTTTTTTTGGCTCGGCTTCTTTCGACGCCGATGCCGGCGACGCAGCACTCTCTCGCCCACCAGCCACCGAGAAAAGGGTGCGCTCCGACCGGCCCCGCACCGCTCTTTCATGGCTCATTCGAGTTTACTGTCTTTCGCTCTGACATGCCTTACCTAGGGTTAGGTTAGTATGCTTGCACGTTTGTACTTTAACTTTTTTCGGCTCGGCTTCTTTCGACGCCGATGCCGGCGACGCAGCACTCTCTCGCCCGCCAGCCACCGAGAAAAGGGTGCGCTCCGACCGGCCCCGCACCGCTCTTTCTTGGCTCATTCGAAATTACTGTCTTTCGCTCTGACATGCCTTACCTAGGGTTAGGTTAGTATGCTTGCACGTTTGTACTTTAACTTTTTTCGGCTCGGCTTCTTTCGACGCCGATGCCGGCGACGCAGCACTCTCTCGCCCGCCAGCCACCGAGAAAAGGGTGCGCTCCGACCGGCCCCGCACCGCTCTTTCATGGCTCATTCGAGTTTACTGTCTTTCGCTCTGACATGCCTTACCTAGGGTTAGGTTAGTATGCTTGCACGTTTGTACTTTAACTTTTTTCGGCTCGGCTTCTTTCGACGCCGATGCCGGCGACGCAGCACTTTCTCGCCCGCCAGCCACCGAGAAAAGGGTGCGCTCCGACCGGCCCCGCACCGCTCTTTCTTGGCTCATTCGAAATTACTGTCTTTCGCTCTGACATGCCTTACCTAGGGTTAGGTTAGTATGCTTGCACGTTTGTACTTTAACTTTTTTTGGCTCGGCTTCTTTCGACGCCGATGCCGGCGACGCAGCACTCTCTCGCCCACCAGCCACCGAGAAAAGGGTGCGCTCCGACCGGCCCCGCACCGCTCTTTCATGGCTCATTCGAGTTTACTGTCTTTCGCTCTGACATGCCTTACCTAGGGTTAGGTTAGTATGCTTGCACGTTTGTACTTTAACTTTTTTCGGCTCGGCTTCTTTCGACGCCGATGCCGGCGACGCAGCACTCTCTCGCCCGCCAGCCACCGAGAAAAGGGTGCGCTCCGACCGGCCCCGCACCGCTCTTTCATGGCTCATTCGAAATTACTGTCTTCCGCTCTGACATGCCTTACCTAGGGTTAGGTTAGTATGCTTGCACGTTTGTACTTTAACTTTTTTTGGCTCGGCTTCTTTCGACGCCGATGCCGGCGACGCAGCACTTTCTCGCCCGCCAACCACCGAGAAAAGGGTGCGCTCCGACCGGCCCCGCACCGCTCTTTCTTGGCTCATTCGAAATTACTGTCTTTCGCTCTGACATGCCTTACCTAGGGTTAGGTTAGTATGCTTGCACGTTTGTACTTTAACTTTTTTCGGCTCGGCTTCTTTCGACGCCGATGCCGGCGACGCAGCACTCTCTCGCCCGCCAGCCACCGAGAAAAGGGTGCGCTCCGACCGGCCCCGCACCGCTCTTTCATGGCTCATTCGAAATTACTGTCTTCCGCTCTGACATGCCTTACCTAGGGTTAGGTTAGTATGCTTGCACGTTTGTACTTTAACTTTTTTTGGCTCGGCTTCTTTCGACGCCGATGCCGGCGACGCAGCACTTTCTCGCCCGCCAGCCACCGAGAAAAGGGTGCGCTCCGACCGGCCCCGCACCGCTCTTTCTTGGCTCATTCGAAATTACTGTCTTTCGCTCTGACATGCCTTACCTAGGGTTAGGTTAGTATGCTTGCACGTTTGTACTTTAACTTTTTTCGGCTCGGCTTCTTTCGACGCCGATGCCGGCGACGCAGCACTCTCTCGCCCGCCAGCCACCGAGAAAAGGGTGCGCTCCGACCGGCCCCGCACCGCTCTTTCATGGCTCATTCGAAATTACTGTCTTTCGCTCTGACATGCCTTACCTAGGGTTAGGTTAGTATGCTTGCACGTTTGTACTTTAACTTTTTTTGGCTCGGCTTCTTTCGACGCCGATGCCGGCGACGCAGCACTCTCTCGCCCACCAGCCACCGAGAAAAGGGTGCGCTCCGACCGGCCCCGCACCGCTCTTTCATGGCTCATTCGAGTTTACTGTCTTTCGCTCTGACATGCCTTACCTAGGGTTAGGTTAGTATGCTTGCACGTTTGTACTTTAACTTTTTTCGGCTCGGCTTCTTTCGACGCCGATGCCGGCGACGCAGCACTCTCTCGCCCGCCAGCCACCGAGAAAAGGGTGCGCTCCGACCGGCCCCGCACCGCTCTTTCTTGGCTCATTCGAAATTACTGTCTTTCGCTCTGACATGCCTTACCTAGGGTTAGGTTAGTATGCTTGCACGTTTGTACTTTAACTTTTTTCGGCTCGGCTTCTTTCGACGCCGATGCCGGCGACGCAGCACTCTCTCGCCCGCCAGCCACCGAGAAAAGGGTGCGCTCCGACCGGCCCCGCACCGCTCTTTCATGGCTCATTCGAGTTTACTGTCTTTCGCTCTGACATGCCTTACCTAGGGTTAGGTTAGTATGCTTGCACGTTTGTACTTTAACTTTTTTCGGCTCGGCTTCTTTCGACGCCGATGCCGGCGACGCAGCACTTTCTCGCCCGCCAGCCACCGAGAAAAGGGTGCGCTCCGACCGGCCCCGCACCGCTCTTTCTTGGCTCATTCGAAATTACTGTCTTTCGCTCTGACATGCCTTACCTAGGGTTAGGTTAGTATGCTTGCACGTTTGTACTTTAACTTTTTTCGGCTCGGCTTCTTTCGACGCCGATGCCGGCGACGCAGCACTCTCTCGCCCGCCAGCCACCGAGAAAAGGGTGCGCTCCGACCGGCCCCGCACCGCTCTTTCTTGGCTCATTCGAAATTACTGTCTTTCGCTCTGACATGCCTTACCTAGGGTTAGGTTAGTATGCTTGCACGTTTGTACTTTAACTTTTTTTGGCTCGGCTTCTTTCGACGCCGATGCCGGCGACGCAGCACTCTCTCGCCCGCCAGCCACCGAGAAAAGGGTGCGCTCCGACCGGCCCCGCACCGCTCTTTCATGGCTCATTCGAAATTACTGTCTTTCGCTCTGACATGCCTTACCTAGGGTTAGGTTAGTATGCTTGCACGTTTGTACTTTAACTTTTTTTGGCTCGGCTTCTTTCGACGCCGATGCCGGCGACGCAGCACTTTCTCGCCCGCCAGCCACCGAGAAAAGGGTGCGCTCCGACCGGCCCCGCACCGCTCTTTCTTGGCTCATTCGAAATTACTGTCTTTCGCTCTGACATGCCTTACCTAGGGTTAGGTTAGTATGCTTGCACGTTTGTACTTTAACTTTTTTCGGCTCGGCTTCTTTCGACGCCGATGCCGGCGACGCAGCACTCTCTCGCCCGCCAGCCACCGAGAAAAGGGTGCGCTCCGACCGGCCCCGCACCGCTCTTTCATGGCTCATTCGAAATTACTGTCTTCCGCTCTGACATGCCTTACCTAGGGTTAGGTTAGTATGCTTGCACGTTTGTACTTTAACTTTTTTTGGCTCGGCTTCTTTCGACGCCGATGCCGGCGACGCAGCACTTTCTCGCCCGCCAACCACCGAGAAAAGGGTGCGCTCCGACCGGCCCCGCACCGCTCTTTCTTGGCTCATTCGAAATTACTGTCTTTCGCTCTGACATGCCTTACCTAGGGTTAGGTTAGTATGCTTGCACGTTTGTACTTTAACTTTTTTCGGCTCGGCTTCTTTCGACGCCGATGCCGGCGACGCAGCACTCTCTCGCCCGCCAGCCACCGAGAAAAGGGTGCGCTCCGACCGGCCCCGCACCGCTCTTTCATGGCTCATTCGAAATTACTGTCTTCCGCTCTGACATGCCTTACCTAGGGTTAGGTTAGTATGCTTGCACGTTTGTACTTTAACTTTTTTTGGCTCGGCTTCTTTCGACGCCGATGCCGGCGACGCAGCACTTTCTCGCCCGCCAGCCACCGAGAAAAGGGTGCGCTCCGACCGGCCCCGCACCGCTCTTTCATGGCTCATTCGAAATTACTGTCTTTCGCTCTGACATGCCTTACCTAGGGTTAGGTTAGTATGCTTGCCTTACCTAGGGTTAGGTTAGTATGCTTGCCTTACCTAGGGTTAGGTTAGTATGCTTGCACCGAGAAAAGGGTGCGCTCCGACCGGCCCCGCACCGCTCTTTCTTGGCTCATTCGAAATTACTGTCTTTCGCTCTGACATGCCTTACCTAGGGTTAGGTTAGTATGCTTGCACGTTTGTACTTTAACTTTTTTCGGCTCGGCTTCTTTCGACGCCGATGCCGGCGACGCAGCACTCTCTCGCCCGCCAGCCACCGAGAAAAGGGTGCGCTCCGACCGGCCCCGCACCGCTCTTTCATGGCTCATTCGAGTTTACTGTCTTTCGCTCTGACATGCCTTACCTAGGGTTAGGTTAGTATGCTTGCACGTTTGTACTTTAACTTTTTTCGGCTCGGCTTCTTTCGACGCCGATGCCGGCGACGCAGCACTTTCTCGCCCGCCAGCCACCGAGAAAAGGGTGCGCTCCGACCGGCCCCGCACCGCTCTTTCTTGGCTCATTCGAAATTACTGTCTTTCGCTCTGACATGCCTTACCTAGGGTTAGGTTAGTATGCTTGCACGTTTGTACTTTAACTTTTTTCGGCTCGGCTTCTTTCGACGCCGATGCCGGCGACGCAGCACTTTCTCGCCCGCCAGCCACCGAGAAAAGGGTGCGCTCCGACCGGCCCCGCACCGCTCTTTCTTGGCTCATTCGAAATTACTGTCTTTCGCTCTGACATGCCTTACCTAGGGTTAGGTTAGTATGCTTGCACGTTTGTACTTTAACTTTTTTTGGCTCGGCTTCTTTCGACGCCGATGCCGGCGACGCAGCACTCTCTCGCCCACCAGCCACCGAGAAAAGGGTGCGCTCCGACCGGCCCCGCACCGCTCTTTCATGGCTCATTCGAGTTTACTGTCTTTCGCTCTGACATGCCTTACCTAGGGTTAGGTTAGTATGCTTGCACGTTTGTACTTTAACTTTTTTCGGCTCGGCTTCTTTCGACGCCGATGCCGGCGACGCAGCACTCTCTCGCCCGCCAGCCACCGAGAAAAGGGTGCGCTCCGACCGGCCCCGCACCGCTCTTTCATGGCTCATTCGAAATTACTGTCTTCCGCTCTGACATGCCTTACCTAGGGTTAGGTTAGTATGCTTGCACGTTTGTACTTTAACTTTTTTTGGCTCGGCTTCTTTCGACGCCGATGCCGGCGACGCAGCACTTTCTCGCCCGCCAGCCACCGAGAAAAGGGTGCGCTCCGACCGGCCCCGCACCGCTCTTTCTTGGCTCATTCGAAATTACTGTCTTTCGCTCTGACATGCCTTACCTAGGGTTAGGTTAGTATGCTTGCACGTTTGTACTTTAACTTTTTTCGGCTCGGCTTCTTTCGACGCCGATGCCGGCGACGCAGCACTCTCTCGCCCGCCAGCCACCGAGAAAAGGGTGCGCTCCGACCGGCCCCGCACCGCTCTTTCATGGCTCATTCGAAATTACTGTCTTTCGCTCTGACATGCCTTACCTAGGGTTAGGTTAGTATGCTTGCACGTTTGTACTTTAACTTTTTTTGGCTCGGCTTCTTTCGACGCCGATGCCGGCGACGCAGCACTCTCTCGCCCACCAGCCACCGAGAAAAGGGTGCGCTCCGACCGGCCCCGCACCGCTCTTTCATGGCTCATTCGAGTTTACTGTCTTTCGCTCTGACATGCCTTACCTAGGGTTAGGTTAGTATGCTTGCACGTTTGTACTTTAACTTTTTTCGGCTCGGCTTCTTTCGACGCCGATGCCGGCGACGCAGCACTCTCTCGCCCGCCAGCCACCGAGAAAAGGGTGCGCTCCGACCGGCCCCGCACCGCTCTTTCATGGCTCATTCGAAATTACTGTCTTCCGCTCTGACATGCCTTACCTAGGGTTAGGTTAGTATGCTTGCACGTTTGTACTTTAACTTTTTTTGGCTCGGCT
>NW_027556646.1:422500-435000 GCF_964204865.1 Styela clava
TTAGAGTCCTGTATTGTTATTTTTCGTCACTACCTCCCCGTGTCGGGAATGGGTAATTTGCGCGCCTGCTGCCTTCCTTGGATGTGGTAGCCGTTTCTCAGGCTCCCTCTCCGGAATCGAACCCTGATTCCCCGTTACCCGTTATCACAAAGGTAGGCACGTAGCGTACCTTCGACAGTTGATAGGGCAGACACTTGAATGATACGTCGTCGGTGCAGAGACCGTACGATCCGCGTGGTTATCCAGAGTCATCAAACGTCACAGGACGAACCCGGTCGGTTTTGATCTGATAAAAGCGCGCCTCCCGAAGTCGGCGCTTAATGCATGTATTAGCTCTAGAATTACCACAGTTATCCACTTCGCTTACGAGACCAAATAAACCAAGACTGATTTAATGAGCCATTCGCAGTTTCGCTTTACGAGAACTCGTACTTGCACCTGCATGGCTTAATCTTTGAGACAAGCATATCACTACTGGCAGGATCAACCAGATAGCTGCGACAGCTGCGCTCGGCCCTTGCTGGGCCGCCCGGCGCGTGCTCGTCGCATTCGTTTAAGACCGAGGCAATCGCCTGCGGCCGTACTCAGCTTCGACAGTCGCTGGCCGCGACGTCCACGCTCTCGCCGGCAGTGCCAGGCGGAGCGATTTGCGTTTTTTCTTTGCTCGCCCTCTCTCGGGCTCGATCCATTCAGTTTCGCACAAACAAGAGCTCTGCCGGCCGCCTGCAGCGGTGCCTAAAACCCGGGCATAACAATGCGACCGTTCTGCTAGGCCGACAAGCGCTCAAGCCAGACGCTCGATCGAACGCCCCCTACATATTAGTCGAGACAACGGCTCGCTCATTAGCATCGCGTTTGTACTTTAACTTTTTTCGGCTCGGCTTCTTTCGACGCCGATGCCGGCGACGCAGCACTCTCTCGCCCGCCAGCCACCGAGAAAAGGGTGCGCTCCGACCGGCCCCGCACCGCTCTTTCTTGGCTCATTCGAAATTACTGTCTTTCGCTCTGACATGCCTTACCTAGGGTTAGGTTAGTATGCTTGCACGTTTGTACTTTAACTTTTTTTGGCTCGGCTTCTTTCGACGCCGATGCCGGCGACGCAGCACTCTCTCGCCCGCCAGCCACCGAGAAAAGGGTGCGCTCCGACCGGCCCCGCACCGCTCTTTCATGGCTCATTCGAAATTACTGTCTTTCGCTCTGACATGCCTTACCTAGGGTTAGGTTAGTATGCTTGCACGTTTGTACTTTAACTTTTTTTGGCTCGGCTTCTTTCGACGCCGATGCCGGCGACGCAGCACTTTCTCGCCCGCCAGCCACCGAGAAAAGGGTGCGCTCCGACCGGCCCCGCACCGCTCTTTCTTGGCTCATTCGAAATTACTGTCTTTCGCTCTGACATGCCTTACCTAGGGTTAGGTTAGTATGCTTGCACGTTTGTACTTTAACTTTTTTCGGCTCGGCTTCTTTCGACGCCGATGCCGGCGACGCAGCACTCTCTCGCCCGCCAGCCACCGAGAAAAGGGTGCGCTCCGACCGGCCCCGCACCGCTCTTTCATGGCTCATTCGAAATTACTGTCTTTCGCTCTGACATGCCTTACCTAGGGTTAGGTTAGTATGCTTGCACGTTTGTACTTTAACTTTTTTTGGCTCGGCTTCTTTCGACGCCGATGCCGGCGACGCAGCACTCTCTCGCCCACCAGCCACCGAGAAAAGGGTGCGCTCCGACCGGCCCCGCACCGCTCTTTCATGGCTCATTCGAGTTTACTGTCTTTCGCTCTGACATGCCTTACCTAGGGTTAGGTTAGTATGCTTGCACGTTTGTACTTTAACTTTTTTCGGCTCGGCTTCTTTCGACGCCGATGCCGGCGACGCAGCACTCTCTCGCCCGCCAGCCACCGAGAAAAGGGTGCGCTCCGACCGGCCCCGCACCGCTCTTTCTTGGCTCATTCGAAATTACTGTCTTTCGCTCTGACATGCCTTACCTAGGGTTAGGTTAGTATGCTTGCACGTTTGTACTTTAACTTTTTTCGGCTCGGCTTCTTTCGACGCCGATGCCGGCGACGCAGCACTCTCTCGCCCGCCAGCCACCGAGAAAAGGGTGCGCTCCGACCGGCCCCGCACCGCTCTTTCATGGCTCATTCGAGTTTACTGTCTTTCGCTCTGACATGCCTTACCTAGGGTTAGGTTAGTATGCTTGCACGTTTGTACTTTAACTTTTTTCGGCTCGGCTTCTTTCGACGCCGATGCCGGCGACGCAGCACTTTCTCGCCCGCCAGCCACCGAGAAAAGGGTGCGCTCCGACCGGCCCCGCACCGCTCTTTCTTGGCTCATTCGAAATTACTGTCTTTCGCTCTGACATGCCTTACCTAGGGTTAGGTTAGTATGCTTGCACGTTTGTACTTTAACTTTTTTTGGCTCGGCTTCTTTCGACGCCGATGCCGGCGACGCAGCACTCTCTCGCCCACCAGCCACCGAGAAAAGGGTGCGCTCCGACCGGCCCCGCACCGCTCTTTCATGGCTCATTCGAGTTTACTGTCTTTCGCTCTGACATGCCTTACCTAGGGTTAGGTTAGTATGCTTGCACGTTTGTACTTTAACTTTTTTCGGCTCGGCTTCTTTCGACGCCGATGCCGGCGACGCAGCACTCTCTCGCCCGCCAGCCACCGAGAAAAGGGTGCGCTCCGACCGGCCCCGCACCGCTCTTTCATGGCTCATTCGAAATTACTGTCTTCCGCTCTGACATGCCTTACCTAGGGTTAGGTTAGTATGCTTGCACGTTTGTACTTTAACTTTTTTTGGCTCGGCTTCTTTCGACGCCGATGCCGGCGACGCAGCACTTTCTCGCCCGCCAACCACCGAGAAAAGGGTGCGCTCCGACCGGCCCCGCACCGCTCTTTCTTGGCTCATTCGAAATTACTGTCTTTCGCTCTGACATGCCTTACCTAGGGTTAGGTTAGTATGCTTGCACGTTTGTACTTTAACTTTTTTCGGCTCGGCTTCTTTCGACGCCGATGCCGGCGACGCAGCACTCTCTCGCCCGCCAGCCACCGAGAAAAGGGTGCGCTCCGACCGGCCCCGCACCGCTCTTTCATGGCTCATTCGAAATTACTGTCTTCCGCTCTGACATGCCTTACCTAGGGTTAGGTTAGTATGCTTGCACGTTTGTACTTTAACTTTTTTTGGCTCGGCTTCTTTCGACGCCGATGCCGGCGACGCAGCACTTTCTCGCCCGCCAGCCACCGAGAAAAGGGTGCGCTCCGACCGGCCCCGCACCGCTCTTTCTTGGCTCATTCGAAATTACTGTCTTTCGCTCTGACATGCCTTACCTAGGGTTAGGTTAGTATGCTTGCACGTTTGTACTTTAACTTTTTTCGGCTCGGCTTCTTTCGACGCCGATGCCGGCGACGCAGCACTCTCTCGCCCGCCAGCCACCGAGAAAAGGGTGCGCTCCGACCGGCCCCGCACCGCTCTTTCATGGCTCATTCGAAATTACTGTCTTTCGCTCTGACATGCCTTACCTAGGGTTAGGTTAGTATGCTTGCACGTTTGTACTTTAACTTTTTTTGGCTCGGCTTCTTTCGACGCCGATGCCGGCGACGCAGCACTCTCTCGCCCACCAGCCACCGAGAAAAGGGTGCGCTCCGACCGGCCCCGCACCGCTCTTTCATGGCTCATTCGAGTTTACTGTCTTTCGCTCTGACATGCCTTACCTAGGGTTAGGTTAGTATGCTTGCACGTTTGTACTTAAACTTTTTTCGGCTCGGCTTCTTTCGACGCCGATGCCGGCGACGCAGCACTCTCTCGCCCGCCAGCCACCGAGAAAAGGGTGCGCTCCGACCGGCCCCGCACCGCTCTTTCTTGGCTCATTCGAAATTACTGTCTTTCGCTCTGACATGCCTTACCTAGGGTTAGGTTAGTATGCTTGCACGTTTGTACTTTAACTTTTTTCGGCTCGGCTTCTTTCGACGCCGATGCCGGCGACGCAGCACTCTCTCGCCCGCCAGCCACCGAGAAAAGGGTGCGCTCCGACCGGCCCCGCACCGCTCTTTCATGGCTCATTCGAGTTTACTGTCTTTCGCTCTGACATGCCTTACCTAGGGTTAGGTTAGTATGCTTGCACGTTTGTACTTTAACTTTTTTCGGCTCGGCTTCTTTCGACGCCGATGCCGGCGACGCAGCACTTTCTCGCCCGCCAGCCACCGAGAAAAGGGTGCGCTCCGACCGGCCCCGCACCGCTCTTTCTTGGCTCATTCGAAATTACTGTCTTTCGCTCTGACATGCCTTACCTAGGGTTAGGTTAGTATGCTTGCACGTTTGTACTTTAACTTTTTTTGGCTCGGCTTCTTTCGACGCCGATGCCGGCGACGCAGCACTCTCTCGCCCACCAGCCACCGAGAAAAGGGTGCGCTCCGACCGGCCCCGCACCGCTCTTTCATGGCTCATTCGAGTTTACTGTCTTTCGCTCTGACATGCCTTACCTAGGGTTAGGTTAGTATGCTTGCACGTTTGTACTTTAACTTTTTTCGGCTCGGCTTCTTTCGACGCCGATGCCGGCGACGCAGCACTCTCTCGCCCGCCAGCCACCGAGAAAAGGGTGCGCTCCGACCGGCCCCGCACCGCTCTTTCATGGCTCATTCGAAATTACTGTCTTCCGCTCTGACATGCCTTACCTAGGGTTAGGTTAGTATGCTTGCACGTTTGTACTTTAACTTTTTTTGGCTCGGCTTCTTTCGACGCCGATGCCGGCGACGCAGCACTTTCTCGCCCGCCAACCACCGAGAAAAGGGTGCGCTCCGACCGGCCCCGCACCGCTCTTTCTTGGCTCATTCGAAATTACTGTCTTTCGCTCTGACATGCCTTACCTAGGGTTAGGTTAGTATGCTTGCACGTTTGTACTTTAACTTTTTTCGGCTCGGCTTCTTTCGACGCCGATGCCGGCGACGCAGCACTCTCTCGCCCGCCAGCCACCGAGAAAAGGGTGCGCTCCGACCGGCCCCGCACCGCTCTTTCATGGCTCATTCGAAATTACTGTCTTCCGCTCTGACATGCCTTACCTAGGGTTAGGTTAGTATGCTTGCACGTTTGTACTTTAACTTTTTTTGGCTCGGCTTCTTTCGACGCCGATGCCGGCGACGCAGCACTTTCTCGCCCGCCAGCCACCGAGAAAAGGGTGCGCTCCGACCGGCCCCGCACCGCTCTTTCTTGGCTCATTCGAAATTACTGTCTTTCGCTCTGACATGCCTTACCTAGGGTTAGGTTAGTATGCTTGCACGTTTGTACTTTAACTTTTTTCGGCTCGGCTTCTTTCGACGCCGATGCCGGCGACGCAGCACTCTCTCGCCCGCCAGCCACCGAGAAAAGGGTGCGCTCCGACCGGCCCCGCACCGCTCTTTCATGGCTCATTCGAAATTACTGTCTTTCGCTCTGACATGCCTTACCTAGGGTTAGGTTAGTATGCTTGCACGTTTGTACTTTAACTTTTTTTGGCTCGGCTTCTTTGGACGCCGATGCCGGCGACGCAGCACTCTCTCGCCCACCAGCCACCGAGAAAAGGGTGCGCTCCGACCGGCCCCGCACCGCTCTTTCATGGCTCATTCGAGTTTACTGTCTTTCGCTCTGACATGCCTTACCTAGGGTTAGGTTAGTATGCTTGCACGTTTGTACTTTAACTTTTTTCGGCTCGGCTTCTTTCGACGCCGATGCCGGCGACGCAGCACTCTCTCGCCCGCCAGCCACCGAGAAAAGGGTGCGCTCCGACCGGCCCCGCACCGCTCTTTCTTGGCTCATTCGAAATTACTGTCTTTCGCTCTGACATGCCTTACCTAGGGTTAGGTTAGTATGCTTGCACGTTTGTACTTTAACTTTTTTCGGCTCGGCTTCTTTCGACGCCGATGCCGGCGACGCAGCACTCTCTCGCCCGCCAGCCACCGAGAAAAGGGTGCGCTCCGACCGGCCCCGCACCGCTCTTTCATGGCTCATTCGAGTTTACTGTCTTTCGCTCTGACATGCCTTACCTAGGGTTAGGTTAGTATGCTTGCACGTTTGTACTTTAACTTTTTTCGGCTCGGCTTCTTTCGACGCCGATGCCGGCGACGCAGCACTTTCTCGCCCGCCAGCCACCGAGAAAAGGGTGCGCTCCGACCGGCCCCGCACCGCTCTTTCTTGGCTCATTCGAAATTACTGTCTTTCGCTCTGACATGCCTTACCTAGGGTTAGGTTAGTATGCTTGCACGTTTGTACTTTAACTTTTTTTGGCTCGGCTTCTTTCGACGCCGATGCCGGCGACGCAGCACTCTCTCGCCCACCAGCCACCGAGAAAAGGGTGCGCTCCGACCGGCCCCGCACCGCTCTTTCATGGCTCATTCGAGTTTACTGTCTTTCGCTCTGACATGCCTTACCTAGGGTTAGGTTAGTATGCTTGCACGTTTGTACTTTAACTTTTTTCGGCTCGGCTTCTTTCGACGCCGATGCCGGCGACGCAGCACTCTCTCGCCCGCCAGCCACCGAGAAAAGGGTGCGCTCCGACCGGCCCCGCACCGCTCTTTCATGGCTCATTCGAAATTACTGTCTTCCGCTCTGACATGCCTTACCTAGGGTTAGGTTAGTATGCTTGCACGTTTGTACTTTAACTTTTTTTGGCTCGGCTTCTTTCGACGCCGATGCCGGCGACGCAGCACTTTCTCGCCCGCCAACCACCGAGAAAAGGGTGCGCTCCGACCGGCCCCGCACCGCTCTTTCTTGGCTCATTCGAAATTACTGTCTTTCGCTCTGACATGCCTTACCTAGGGTTAGGTTAGTATGCTTGCACGTTTGTACTTTAACTTTTTTCGGCTCGGCTTCTTTCGACGCCGATGCCGGCGACGCAGCACTCTCTCGCCCGCCAGCCACCGAGAAAAGGGTGCGCTCCGACCGGCCCCGCACCGCTCTTTCATGGCTCATTCGAAATTACTGTCTTCCGCTCTGACATGCCTTACCTAGGGTTAGGTTAGTATGCTTGCACGTTTGTACTTTAACTTTTTTTGGCTCGGCTTCTTTCGACGCCGATGCCGGCGACGCAGCACTTTCTCGCCCGCCAGCCACCGAGAAAAGGGTGCGCTCCGACCGGCCCCGCACCGCTCTTTCTTGGCTCATTCGAAATTACTGTCTTTCGCTCTGACATGCCTTACCTAGGGTTAGGTTAGTATGCTTGCACGTTTGTACTTTAACTTTTTTCGGCTCGGCTTCTTTCGACGCCGATGCCGGCGACGCAGCACTCTCTCGCCCGCCAGCCACCGAGAAAAGGGTGCGCTCCGACCGGCCCCGCACCGCTCTTTCATGGCTCATTCGAAATTACTGTCTTTCGCTCTGACATGCCTTACCTAGGGTTAGGTTAGTATGCTTGCACGTTTGTACTTTAACTTTTTTTGGCTCGGCTTCTTTCGACGCCGATGCCGGCGACGCAGCACTCTCTCGCCCACCAGCCACCGAGAAAAGGGTGCGCTCCGACCGGCCCCGCACCGCTCTTTCATGGCTCATTCGAGTTTACTGTCTTTCGCTCTGACATGCCTTACCTAGGGTTAGGTTAGTATGCTTGCACGTTTGTACTTTAACTTTTTTCGGCTCGGCTTCTTTCGACGCCGATGCCGGCGACGCAGCACTCTCTCGCCCGCCAGCCACCGAGAAAAGGGTGCGCTCCGACCGGCCCCGCACCGCTCTTTCTTGGCTCATTCGAAATTACTGTCTTTCGCTCTGACATGCCTTACCTAGGGTTAGGTTAGTATGCTTGCACGTTTGTACTTTAACTTTTTTCGGCTCGGCTTCTTTCGACGCCGATGCCGGCGACGCAGCACTCTCTCGCCCGCCAGCCACCGAGAAAAGGGTGCGCTCCGACCGGCCCCGCACCGCTCTTTCATGGCTCATTCGAGTTTACTGTCTTTCGCTCTGACATGCCTTACCTAGGGTTAGGTTAGTATGCTTGCACGTTTGTACTTTAACTTTTTTCGGCTCGGCTTCTTTCGACGCCGATGCCGGCGACGCAGCACTTTCTCGCCCGCCAGCCACCGAGAAAAGGGTGCGCTCCGACCGGCCCCGCACCGCTCTTTCTTGGCTCATTCGAAATTACTGTCTTTCGCTCTGACATGCCTTACCTAGGGTTAGGTTAGTATGCTTGCACGTTTGTACTTTAACTTTTTTCGGCTCGGCTTCTTTCGACGCCGATGCCGGCGACGCAGCACTCTCTCGCCCGCCAGCCACCGAGAAAAGGGTGCGCTCCGACCGGCCCCGCACCGCTCTTTCTTGGCTCATTCGAAATTACTGTCTTTCGCTCTGACATGCCTTACCTAGGGTTAGGTTAGTATGCTTGCACGTTTGTACTTTAACTTTTTTTGGCTCGGCTTCTTTCGACGCCGATGCCGGCGACGCAGCACTCTCTCGCCCGCCAGCCACCGAGAAAAGGGTGCGCTCCGACCGGCCCCGCACCGCTCTTTCATGGCTCATTCGAAATTACTGTCTTTCGCTCTGACATGCCTTACCTAGGGTTAGGTTAGTATGCTTGCACGTTTGTACTTTAACTTTTTTTGGCTCGGCTTCTTTCGACGCCGATGCCGGCGACGCAGCACTTTCTCGCCCACCAGCCACCGAGAAAAGGGTGCGCTCCGACCGGCCCCGCACCGCTCTTTCATGGCTCATTCGAAATTACTGTCTTCCGCTCTGACATGCCTTACCTAGGGTTAGGTTAGTATGCTTGCACGTTTGTACTTTAACTTTTTTTGGCTCGGCTTCTTTCGACGCCGATGCCGGCGACGCAGCACTTTCTCGCCCGCCAACCACCGAGAAAAGGGTGCGCTCCGACCGGCCCCGCACCGCTCTTTCTTGGCTCATTCGAAATTACTGTCTTTCGCTCTGACATGCCTTACCTAGGGTTAGGTTAGTATGCTTGCACGTTTGTACTTTAACTTTTTTCGGCTCGGCTTCTTTCGACGCCGATGCCGGCGACGCAGCACTCTCTCGCCCGCCAGCCACCGAGAAAAGGGTGCGCTCCGACCGGCCCCGCACCGCTCTTTCATGGCTCATTCGAAATTACTGTCTTCCGCTCTGACATGCCTTACCTAGGGTTAGGTTAGTATGCTTGCACGTTTGTACTTTAACTTTTTTTGGCTCGGCTTCTTTCGACGCCGATGCCGGCGACGCAGCACTTTCTCGCCCGCCAGCCACCGAGAAAAGGGTGCGCTCCGACCGGCCCCGCACCGCTCTTTCATGGCTCATTCGAAATTACTGTCTTTCGCTCTGACATGCCTTACCTAGGGTTAGGTTAGTATGCTTGCACGTTTGTACTTTAACTTTTTTTGGCTCGGCTTCTTTCGACGCCGATGCCGGCGACGCAGCACTTTCTCGCCCGCCAGCCACCGAGAAAAGGGTGCGCTCCGACCGGCCCCGCACCGCTCTTTCTTGGCTCATTCGAAATTACTGTCTTTCGCTCTGACATGCCTTACCTAGGGTTAGGTTAGTATGCTTGCACGTTTGTACTTTAACTTTTTTTGGCTCGGCTTCTTTCGACGCCGATGCCGGCGACGCAGCACTCTCTCGCCCGCCAGCCACCGAGAAAAGGGTGCGCTCCGACCGGCCCCGCACCGCTCTTTCATGGCTCATTCGAAATTACTGTCTTTCGCTCTGACATGCCTTACCTAGGGTTAGGTTAGTATGCTTGCACGTTTGTACTTTAACTTTTTTTGGCTCGGCTTCTTTCGACGCCGATGCCGGCGACGCAGCACTTTCTCGCCCGCCAGCCACCGAGAAAAGGGTGCGCTCCGACCGGCCCCGCACCGCTCTTTCTTGGCTCATTCGAAATTACTGTCTTTCGCTCTGACATGCCTTACCTAGGGTTAGGTTAGTATGCTTGCACGTTTGTACTTTAACTTTTTTCGGCTCGGCTTCTTTCGACGCCGATGCCGGCGACGCAGCACTCTCTCGCCCGCCAGCCACCGAGAAAAGGGTGCGCTCCGACCGGCCCCGCACCGCTCTTTCATGGCTCATTCGAAATTACTGTCTTTCGCTCTGACATGCCTTACCTAGGGTTAGGTTAGTATGCTTGCACGTTTGTACTTTAACTTTTTTTGGCTCGGCTTCTTTCGACGCCGATGCCGGCGACGCAGCACTCTCTCGCCCACCAGCCACCGAGAAAAGGGTGCGCTCCGACCGGCCCCGCACCGCTCTTTCATGGCTCATTCGAGTTTACTGTCTTTCGCTCTGACATGCCTTACCTAGGGTTAGGTTAGTATGCTTGCACGTTTGTACTTTAACTTTTTTCGGCTCGGCTTCTTTCGACGCCGATGCCGGCGACGCAGCACTCTCTCGCCCGCCAGCCACCGAGAAAAGGGTGCGCTCCGACCGGCCCCGCACCGCTCTTTCTTGGCTCATTCGAAATTACTGTCTTTCGCTCTGACATGCCTTACCTAGGGTTAGGTTAGTATGCTTGCACGTTTGTACTTTAACTTTTTTCGGCTCGGCTTCTTTCGACGCCGATGCCGGCGACGCAGCACTCTCTCGCCCGCCAGCCACCGAGAAAAGGGTGCGCTCCGACCGGCCCCGCACCGCTCTTTCATGGCTCATTCGAGTTTACTGTCTTTCGCTCTGACATGCCTTACCTAGGGTTAGGTTAGTATGCTTGCACGTTTGTACTTTAACTTTTTTCGGCTCGGCTTCTTTCGACGCCGATGCCGGCGACGCAGCACTTTCTCGCCCGCCAGCCACCGAGAAAAGGGTGCGCTCCGACCGGCCCCGCACCGCTCTTTCTTGGCTCATTCGAAATTACTGTCTTTCGCTCTGACATGCCTTACCTAGGGTTAGGTTAGTATGCTTGCACGTTTGTACTTTAACTTTTTTCGGCTCGGCTTCTTTCGACGCCGATGCCGGCGACGCAGCACTTTCTCGCCCGCCAGCCACCGAGAAAAGGGTGCGCTCCGACCGGCCCCGCACCGCTCTTTCTTGGCTCATTCGAAATTACTGTCTTTCGCTCTGACATGCCTTACCTAGGGTTAGGTTAGTATGCTTGCACGTTTGTACTTTAACTTTTTTTGGCTCGGCTTCTTTCGACGCCGATGCCGGCGACGCAGCACTCTCTCGCCCACCAGCCACCGAGAAAAGGGTGCGCTCCGACCGGCCCCGCACCGCTCTTTCATGGCTCATTCGAGTTTACTGTCTTTCGCTCTGACATGCCTTACCTAGGGTTAGGTTAGTATGCTTGCACGTTTGTACTTTAACTTTTTTCGGCTCGGCTTCTTTCGACGCCGATGCCGGCGACGCAGCACTCTCTCGCCCGCCAGCCACCGAGAAAAGGGTGCGCTCCGACCGGCCCCGCACCGCTCTTTCATGGCTCATTCGAAATTACTGTCTTCCGCTCTGACATGCCTTACCTAGGGTTAGGTTAGTATGCTTGCACGTTTGTACTTTAACTTTTTTTGGCTCGGCTTCTTTCGACGCCGATGCCGGCGACGCAGCACTTTCTCGCCCGCCAGCCACCGAGAAAAGGGTGCGCTCCGACCGGCCCCGCACCGCTCTTTCTTGGCTCATTCGAAATTACTGTCTTTCGCTCTGACATGCCTTACCTAGGGTTAGGTTAGTATGCTTGCACGTTTGTACTTTAACTTTTTTCGGCTCGGCTTCTTTCGACGCCGATGCCGGCGACGCAGCACTCTCTCGCCCGCCAGCCACCGAGAAAAGGGTGCGCTCCGACCGGCCCCGCACCGCTCTTTCATGGCTCATTCGAAATTACTGTCTTTCGCTCTGACATGCCTTACCTAGGGTTAGGTTAGTATGCTTGCACGTTTGTACTTTAACTTTTTTTGGCTCGGCTTCTTTCGACGCCGATGCCGGCGACGCAGCACTCTCTCGCCCACCAGCCACCGAGAAAAGGGTGCGCTCCGACCGGCCCCGCACCGCTCTTTCATGGCTCATTCGAGTTTACTGTCTTTCGCTCTGACATGCCTTACCTAGGGTTAGGTTAGTATGCTTGCACGTTTGTACTTTAACTTTTTTCGGCTCGGCTTCTTTCGACGCCGATGCCGGCGACGCAGCACTCTCTCGCCCGCCAGCCACCGAGAAAAGGGTGCGCTCCGACCGGCCCCGCACCGCTCTTTCATGGCTCATTCGAAATTACTGTCTTCCGCTCTGACATGCCTTACCTAGGGTTAGGTTAGTATGCTTGCACGTTTGTACTTTAACTTTTTTTGGCTCGGCTTCTTTCGACGCCGATGCCGGCGACGCAGCACTTTCTCGCCCGCCAACCACCGAGAAAAGGGTGCGCTCCGACCGGCCCCGCACCGCTCTTTCTTGGCTCATTCGAAATTACTGTCTTTCGCTCTGACATGCCTTACCTAGGGTTAGGTTAGTATGCTTGCACGTTTGTACTTTAACTTTTTTCGGCTCGGCTTCTTTCGACGCCGATGCCGGCGACGCAGCACTCTCTCGCCCGCCAGCCACCGAGAAAAGGGTGCGCTCCGACCGGCCCCGCACCGCTCTTTCATGGC
>NW_027556646.1:440000-450000 GCF_964204865.1 Styela clava
CGTCACAACTCGGCGCGCTCGAAAAGCGCGCAGATTCGACGCTGGACTCTTCCCGGTTCACTCGCCGTTACTCAGGGAATCCCTGTTGGTTTCTTTTCCTCCGCTTAATAATATGCTTAAATTCAGCGGGTGCTCTCGCCTGAACTCAGGTCGTATGTGTCAAGCGGGCCGCTTCTTACACGGCCCGCTGGCATCGCAAGTCGTCGCCGCCGGCGCCGACCGAGCGCGTACCGTCGCCGCCTTGGCCCACGGTCGGTCTTGATCTCGTGACCGGACCGACCGACCTGGACCCGCCCCTCGAACGTAGTTGAACACGTCGAGGGGCGCCGGCGGTGTACGGGACACGCGGTCGCGCCGAGAAAGCTCGGCGACCGCTTCAACTTGGGGCGACGCCCGGCCGTCTTCGCAGAGGCCAGGCGACGGCCCTCGGGTGAGGACGAACGCGACCCTGAGGCAGACGCGGTCCCGGGATTGAACCGAGACCGCAATTCGCGTTCAGAAGGTCGACGTTCAATGTGTTCTGCAATTCACATTACTTCTCGCACTTGGCTGCGTCCTTCATCGACTCGCGAGCCGAGTGATCCACCGTTAAGAGTCGTCCTCGACGTTTCGCCCGGCGCCGAAGCGCGCGGACGTCACACTGTGGGATCGACCACAAAACCACCACCGACAACAACTGCACAAAAACACCAACAAACGGCGCCGAGCGACCGCCGGGCTGGGCCGGCGGCACATCGAGCGCGGTGCCCAGAAGCCACCATCGCACTCGGCTGCCTTGCTATGCCAACGTGTTACGCGTGTCGCACGGGGCGGAACCCCGATTGACGGCCGCCCTCTCGGCGGCACCCAAAGACAATTAAGTGCGCGGTCGGCCGGGGCCTACCACCACTTTCGGTAATGATCCTTCCGCAGGTTCACCTACGGAAACCTTGTTACGACTTTTACTTCCTCTAAATGATCAAGTTTGATCGTCTTCTCGACACGCCGACGCGGCCGTTGCCAGCCGCGACGGGGCCGATCCAAGGATCTCACTAAACCATTCAATCGGTAGTAGCGACGGGCGGTGTGTACAAAGGGCAGGGACGTAATCAACGCAAGTTGATGACTTGCGCTTACTGGGAATTCCTCGTTCAAGGGAAACAATTGCAAGTCCCTATCCCAATCACGAATGAGGTTCAACGGGTTACCCGGACCTTTCGGCCTAGGTTAGACACTCGCTGCTTCACTCAGTGTAGCGCGCGTGCGGCCCCGGACATCTAAGGGCATCACAGACCTGTTATTGCTCAATCTCGTGTGGCTAAACGCCACTAGTCCCTCTAAGAAGTTAGACGCCGACCGAGAAGGTCGCGTAACTATTTAGCATGCCAGAGTCTCGTTCGTTATCGGAATTAACCAGACAAATCGCTCCACCAACTAAGAACGGCCATGCACCACCACCCACAGAATCAAGAAAGAGCTCTCAATCTGTCAATCCTACCTGTGTCCGGGCCGGGTGAGTTTCCCCGTGTTGAGTCAAATTAAGCCGCAGGCTCCACTCCTGGTGGTGCCCTTCCGTCAATTCCTTTAAGTTTCAGCTTTGCAACCATACTTCCCCCGGAACCCAAAGACTTTGGTTTCCCGGAAGCTGCCGGAAAGGTCGTCATGGTAACGCCTCCCGATCGCTAGTTGGCATCGTTTATAGTCAGAACTAGGACGGTATCTGATCGTCTTCGAACCTCTGACTTTCGCTCTTGATTAAAGAAAACATTCTTGGCGAATGCTTTCGCAGTAGTTCGTCTTCCGCCGATCCAAGAATTTCACCTCTAACGGCAGAGTACGGACGCCCCCGTCTGTCCCTCTTAATCATTACCTCGTGCTCCGAAAACCAACAAAATAGAACCGAGGTCCTATTCCATTATTCCATGCAACACTATGCAGGCGAACAGCCTGCTTTGAACACTCTAATTTTTTCAAAGTAAACTTATCGGCCACCGCCGACACTCAGTCAAGAGCACCGACGGAGAACCGAAGGTGAGGCGAACGCAACCAGTGACACGCCTTGCGACGGACCGGCGGCGCTCGCCCAAAATCCAACTACGAGCTTTTCAACCGCAACAACTTTAGCATACACTGTTGGAGCTGGAATTACCGCGGCTGCTGGCACCAGACTTGCCCTCCAATGGATACTCGTTAAGAGTTTTAGGATGTACTCATTCCAATTACAGGGCCTCGTTAGAGTCCTGTATTGTTATTTTTCGTCACTACCTCCCCGTGTCGGGAATGGGTAATTTGCGCGCCTGCTGCCTTCCTTGGATGTGGTAGCCGTTTCTCAGGCTCCCTCTCCGGAATCGAACCCTGATTCCCCGTTACCCGTTATCACAAAGGTAGGCACGTAGCGTACCTTCGACAGTTGATAGGGCAGACACTTGAATGATACGTCGTCGGTGCAGAGACCGTACGATCCGCGTGGTTATCCAGAGTCATCAAACGTCACAGGACGAACCCGGTCGGTTTTGATCTGATAAAAGCGCGCCTCCCGAAGTCGGCGCTTAATGCATGTATTAGCTCTAGAATTACCACAGTTATCCACTTCGCTTACGAGACCAAATAAACCAAGACTGATTTAATGAGCCATTCGCAGTTTCGCTTTACGAGAACTCGTACTTGCACCTGCATGGCTTAATCTTTGAGACAAGCATATCACTACTGGCAGGATCAACCAGATAGCTGCGACAGCTGCGCTCGGCCCTTGCTGGGCCGCCCGGCGCGTGCTCGTCGCATTCGTTTAAGACCGAGGCAATCGCCTGCGGCCGTACTCAGCTTCGACAGTCGCTGGCCGCGACGTCCACGCTCTCGCCGGCAGTGCCAGGCGGAGCGATTTGCGTTTTTTCTTTGCTCGCCCTCTCTCGGGCTCGATCCATTCAGTTTCGCACAAACAAGAGCTCTGCCGGCCGCCTGCAGCGGTGCCTAAAACCCGGGCATAACAATGCGACCGTTCTGCTAGGCCGACAAGCGCTCAAGCCAGACGCTCGATCGAACGCCCCCTACATATTAGTCGAGACAACGGCTCGCTCATTAGCATCGCGTTTGTACTTTAACTTTTTTCGGCTCGGCTTCTTTCGACGCCGATGCCGGCGACGCAGCACTCTCTCGCCCGCCAGCCACCGAGAAAAGGGTGCGCTCCGACCGGCCCCGCACCGCTCTTTCTTGGCTCATTCGAAATTACTGTCTTTCGCTCTGACATGCCTTACCTAGGGTTAGGTTAGTATGCTTGCACGTTTGTACTTTAACTTTTTTTGGCTCGGCTTCTTTCGACGCCGATGCCGGCGACGCAGCACTCTCTCGCCCGCCAGCCACCGAGAAAAGGGTGCGCTCCGACCGGCCCCGCACCGCTCTTTCATGGCTCATTCGAAATTACTGTCTTTCGCTCTGACATGCCTTACCTAGGGTTAGGTTAGTATGCTTGCACGTTTGTACTTTAACTTTTTTTGGCTCGGCTTCTTTCGACGCCGATGCCGGCGACGCAGCACTTTCTCGCCCGCCAGCCACCGAGAAAAGGGTGCGCTCCGACCGGCCCCGCACCGCTCTTTCTTGGCTCATTCGAAATTACTGTCTTTCGCTCTGACATGCCTTACCTAGGGTTAGGTTAGTATGCTTGCACGTTTGTACTTTAACTTTTTTCGGCTCGGCTTCTTTCGACGCCGATGCCGGCGACGCAGCACTCTCTCGCCCGCCAGCCACCGAGAAAAGGGTGCGCTCCGACCGGCCCCGCACCGCTCTTTCTTGGCTCATTCGAAATTACTGTCTTTCGCTCTGACATGCCTTACCTAGGGTTAGGTTAGTATGCTTGCACGTTTGTACTTTAACTTTTTTCGGCTCGGCTTCTTTCGACGCCGATGCCGGCGACGCAGCACTCTCTCGCCCGCCAGCCACCGAGAAAAGGGTGCGCTCCGACCGGCCCCGCACCGCTCTTTCATGGCTCATTCGAGTTTACTGTCTTTCGCTCTGACATGCCTTACCTAGGGTTAGGTTAGTATGCTTGCACGTTTGTACTTTAACTTTTTTCGGCTCGGCTTCTTTCGACGCCGATGCCGGCGACGCAGCACTTTCTCGCCCGCCAGCCACCGAGAAAAGGGTGCGCTCCGACCGGCCCCGCACCGCTCTTTCTTGGCTCATTCGAAATTACTGTCTTTCGCTCTGACATGCCTTACCTAGGGTTAGGTTAGTATGCTTGCACGTTTGTACTTTAACTTTTTTCGGCTCGGCTTCTTTCGACGCCGATGCCGGCGACGCAGCACTCTCTCGCCCGCCAGCCACCGAGAAAAGGGTGCGCTCCGACCGGCCCCGCACCGCTCTTTCTTGGCTCATTCGAAATTACTGTCTTTCGCTCTGACATGCCTTACCTAGGGTTAGGTTAGTATGCTTGCACGTTTGTACTTTAACTTTTTTTGGCTCGGCTTCTTTCGACGCCGATGCCGGCGACGCAGCACTCTCTCGCCCGCCAGCCACCGAGAAAAGGGTGCGCTCCGACCGGCCCCGCACCGCTCTTTCATGGCTCATTCGAAATTACTGTCTTTCGCTCTGACATGCCTTACCTAGGGTTAGGTTAGTATGCTTGCACGTTTGTACTTTAACTTTTTTTGGCTCGGCTTCTTTCGACGCCGATGCCGGCGACGCAGCACTTTCTCGCCCGCCAGCCACCGAGAAAAGGGTGCGCTCCGACCGGCCCCGCACCGCTCTTTCTTGGCTCATTCGAAATTACTGTCTTTCGCTCTGACATGCCTTACCTAGGGTTAGGTTAGTATGCTTGCACGTTTGTACTTTAACTTTTTTCGGCTCGGCTTCTTTCGACGCCGATGCCGGCGACGCAGCACTCTCTCGCCCGCCAGCCACCGAGAAAAGGGTGCGCTCCGACCGGCCCCGCACCGCTCTTTCATGGCTCATTCGAAATTACTGTCTTCCGCTCTGACATGCCTTACCTAGGGTTAGGTTAGTATGCTTGCACGTTTGTACTTTAACTTTTTTTGGCTCGGCTTCTTTCGACGCCGATGCCGGCGACGCAGCACTTTCTCGCCCGCCAACCACCGAGAAAAGGGTGCGCTCCGACCGGCCCCGCACCGCTCTTTCTTGGCTCATTCGAAATTACTGTCTTTCGCTCTGACATGCCTTACCTAGGGTTAGGTTAGTATGCTTGCACGTTTGTACTTTAACTTTTTTCGGCTCGGCTTCTTTCGACGCCGATGCCGGCGACGCAGCACTCTCTCGCCCGCCAGCCACCGAGAAAAGGGTGCGCTCCGACCGGCCCCGCACCGCTCTTTCATGGCTCATTCGAAATTACTGTCTTCCGCTCTGACATGCCTTACCTAGGGTTAGGTTAGTATGCTTGCACGTTTGTACTTTAACTTTTTTTGGCTCGGCTTCTTTCGACGCCGATGCCGGCGACGCAGCACTTTCTCGCCCGCCAGCCACCGAGAAAAGGGTGCGCTCCGACCGGCCCCGCACCGCTCTTTCATGGCTCATTCGAAATTACTGTCTTTCGCTCTGACATGCCTTACCTAGGGTTAGGTTAGTATGCTTGCACGTTTGTACTTTAACTTTTTTTGGCTCGGCTTCTTTCGACGCCGATGCCGGCGACGCAGCACTTTCTCGCCCGCCAGCCACCGAGAAAAGGGTGCGCTCCGACCGGCCCCGCACCGCTCTTTCTTGGCTCATTCGAAATTACTGTCTTTCGCTCTGACATGCCTTACCTAGGGTTAGGTTAGTATGCTTGCACGTTTGTACTTTAACTTTTTTCGGCTCGGCTTCTTTCGACGCCGATGCCGGCGACGCAGCACTCTCTCGCCCGCCAGCCACCGAGAAAAGGGTGCGCTCCGACCGGCCCCGCACCGCTCTTTCATGGCTCATTCGAAATTACTGTCTTTCGCTCTGACATGCCTTACCTAGGGTTAGGTTAGTATGCTTGCACGTTTGTACTTTAACTTTTTTTGGCTCGGCTTCTTTCGACGCCGATGCCGGCGACGCAGCACTCTCTCGCCCACCAGCCACCGAGAAAAGGGTGCGCTCCGACCGGCCCCGCACCGCTCTTTCATGGCTCATTAGAGTTTACTGTCTTTCGCTCTGACATGCCTTACCTAGGGTTAGGTTAGTATGCTTGCACGTTTGTACTTTAACTTTTTTCGGCTCGGCTTCTTTCGACGCCGATGCCGGCGACGCAGCACTCTCTCGCCCGCCAGCCACCGAGAAAAGGGTGCGCTCCGACCGGCCCCGCACCGCTCTTTCTTGGCTCATTCGAAATTACTGTCTTTCGCTCTGACATGCCTTACCTAGGGTTAGGTTAGTATGCTTGCACGTTTGTACTTTAACTTTTTTCGGCTCGGCTTCTTTCGACGCCGATGCCGGCGACGCAGCACTCTCTCGCCCGCCAGCCACCGAGAAAAGGGTGCGCTCCGACCGGCCCCGCACCGCTCTTTCATGGCTCATTCGAGTTTACTGTCTTTCGCTCTGACATGCCTTACCTAGGGTTAGGTTAGTATGCTTGCACGTTTGTACTTTAACTTTTTTCGGCTCGGCTTCTTTCGACGCCGATGCCGGCGACGCAGCACTTTCTCGCCCGCCAGCCACCGAGAAAAGGGTGCGCTCCGACCGGCCCCGCACCGCTCTTTCTTGGCTCATTCGAAATTACTGTCTTTCGCTCTGACATGCCTTACCTAGGGTTAGGTTAGTATGCTTGCACGTTTGTACTTTAACTTTTTTCGGCTCGGCTTCTTTCGACGCCGATGCCGGCGACGCAGCACTTTCTCGCCCGCCAGCCACCGAGAAAAGGGTGCGCTCCGACCGGCCCCGCACCGCTCTTTCTTGGCTCATTCGAAATTACTGTCTTTCGCTCTGACATGCCTTACCTAGGGTTAGGTTAGTATGCTTGCACGTTTGTACTTTAACTTTTTTTGGCTCGGCTTCTTTCGACGCCGATGCCGGCGACGCAGCACTCTCTCGCCCACCAGCCACCGAGAAAAGGGTGCGCTCCGACCGGCCCCGCACCGCTCTTTCATGGCTCATTCGAGTTTACTGTCTTTCGCTCTGACATGCCTTACCTAGGGTTAGGTTAGTATGCTTGCACGTTTGTACTTTAACTTTTTTCGGCTCGGCTTCTTTCGACGCCGATGCCGGCGACGCAGCACTCTCTCGCCCGCCAGCCACCGAGAAAAGGGTGCGCTCCGACCGGCCCCGCACCGCTCTTTCATGGCTCATTCGAAATTACTGTCTTCCGCTCTGACATGCCTTACCTAGGGTTAGGTTAGTATGCTTGCACGTTTGTACTTTAACTTTTTTTGGCTCGGCTTCTTTCGACGCCGATGCCGGCGACGCAGCACTTTCTCGCCCGCCAGCCACCGAGAAAAGGGTGCGCTCCGACCGGCCCCGCACCGCTCTTTCTTGGCTCATTCGAAATTACTGTCTTTCGCTCTGACATGCCTTACCTAGGGTTAGGTTAGTATGCTTGCACGTTTGTACTTTAACTTTTTTTGGCTCGGCTTCTTTCGACGCCGATGCCGGCGACGCAGCACTCTCTCGCCCGCCAGCCACCGAGAAAAGGGTGCGCTCCGACCGGCCCCGCACCGCTCTTTCATGGCTCATTCGAAATTACTGTCTTTCGCTCTGACATGCCTTACCTAGGGTTAGGTTAGTATGCTTGCACGTTTGTACTTTAACTTTTTTTGGCTCGGCTTCTTTCGACGCCGATGCCGGCGACGCAGCACTTTCTCGCCCGCCAGCCACCGAGAAAAGGGTGCGCTCCGACCGGCCCCGCACCGCTCTTTCTTGGCTCATTCGAAATTACTGTCTTTCGCTCTGACATGCCTTACCTAGGGTTAGGTTAGTATGCTTGCACGTTTGTACTTTAACTTTTTTCGGCTCGGCTTCTTTCGACGCCGATGCCGGCGACGCAGCACTCTCTCGCCCGCCAGCCACCGAGAAAAGGGTGCGCTCCGACCGGCCCCGCACCGCTCTTTCATGGCTCATTCGAAATTACTGTCTTTCGCTCTGACATGCCTTACCTAGGGTTAGGTTAGTATGCTTGCACGTTTGTACTTTAACTTTTTTTGGCTCGGCTTCTTTCGACGCCGATGCCGGCGACGCAGCACTCTCTCGCCCACCAGCCACCGAGAAAAGGGTGCGCTCCGACCGGCCCCGCACCGCTCTTTCATGGCTCATTCGAGTTTACTGTCTTTCGCTCTGACATGCCTTACCTAGGGTTAGGTTAGTATGCTTGCACGTTTGTACTTTAACTTTTTTCGGCTCGGCTTCTTTCGACGCCGATGCCGGCGACGCAGCACTCTCTCGCCCGCCAGCCACCGAGAAAAGGGTGCGCTCCGACCGGCCCCGCACCGCTCTTTCTTGGCTCATTCGAAATTACTGTCTTTCGCTCTGACATGCCTTACCTAGGGTTAGGTTAGTATGCTTGCACGTTTGTACTTTAACTTTTTTCGGCTCGGCTTCTTTCGACGCCGATGCCGGCGACGCAGCACTCTCTCGCCCGCCAGCCACCGAGAAAAGGGTGCGCTCCGACCGGCCCCGCACCGCTCTTTCATGGCTCATTCGAGTTTACTGTCTTTCGCTCTGACATGCCTTACCTAGGGTTAGGTTAGTATGCTTGCACGTTTGTACTTTAACTTTTTTCGGCTCGGCTTCTTTCGACGCCGATGCCGGCGACGCAGCACTTTCTCGCCCGCCAGCCACCGAGAAAAGGGTGCGCTCCGACCGGCCCCGCACCGCTCTTTCTTGGCTCATTCGAAATTACTGTCTTTCGCTCTGACATGCCTTACCTAGGGTTAGGTTAGTATGCTTGCACGTTTGTACTTTAACTTTTTTTGGCTCGGCTTCTTTCGACGCCGATGCCGGCGACGCAGCACTCTCTCGCCCACCAGCCACCGAGAAAAGGGTGCGCTCCGACCGGCCCCGCACCGCTCTTTCATGGCTCATTCGAGTTTACTGTCTTTCGCTCTGACATGCCTTACCTAGGGTTAGGTTAGTATGCTTGCACGTTTGTACTTTAACTTTTTTCGGCTCGGCTTCTTTCGACGCCGATGCCGGCGACGCAGCACTCTCTCGCCCGCCAGCCACCGAGAAAAGGGTGCGCTCCGACCGGCCCCGCACCGCTCTTTCATGGCTCATTCGAAATTACTGTCTTCCGCTCTGACATGCCTTACCTAGGGTTAGGTTAGTATGCTTGCACGTTTGTACTTTAACTTTTTTTGGCTCGGCTTCTTTCGACGCCGATGCCGGCGACGCAGCACTTTCTCGCCCGCCAGCCACCGAGAAAAGGGTGCGCTCCGACCGGCCCCGCACCGCTCTTTCTTGGCTCATTCGAAATTACTGTCTTTCGCTCTGACATGCCTTACCTAGGGTTAGGTTAGTATGCTTGCACGTTTGTACTTTAACTTTTTTCGGCTCGGCTTCTTTCGACGCCGATGCCGGCGACGCAGCACTCTCTCGCCCGCCAGCCACCGAGAAAAGGGTGCGCTCCGACCGGCCCCGCACCGCTCTTTCATGGCTCATTCGAAATTACTGTCTTTCGCTCTGACATGCCTTACCTAGGGTTAGGTTAGTATGCTTGCACGTTTGTACTTTAACTTTTTTTGGCTCGGCTTCTTTCGACGCCGATGCCGGCGACGCAGCACTCTCTCGCCCACCAGCCACCGAGAAAAGGGTGCGCTCCGACCGGCCCCGCACCGCTCTTTCATGGCTCATTCGAGTTTACTGTCTTTCGCTCTGACATGCCTTACCTAGGGTTAGGTTAGTATGCTTGCACGTTTGTACTTTAACTTTTTTCGGCTCGGCTTCTTTCGACGCCGATGCCGGCGACGCAGCACTCTCTCGCCCGCCAGCCACCGAGAAAAGGGTGCGCTCCGACCGGCCCCGCACCGCTCTTTCATGGCTCATTCGAAATTACTGTCTTCCGCTCTGACATGCCTTACCTAGGGTTAGGTTAGTATGCTTGCACGTTTGTACTTTAACTTTTTTTGGC
>NW_027556646.1:457500-470000 GCF_964204865.1 Styela clava
GCCGGCAGTGCCAGGCGGAGCGATTTGCGTTTTTTCTTTGCTCGCCCTCTCTCGGGCTCGATCCATTCAGTTTCGCACAAACAAGAGCTCTGCCGGCCGCCTGCAGCGGTGCCTAAAACCCGGGCATAACAATGCGACCGTTCTGCTAGGCCGACAAGCGCTCAAGCCAGACGCTCGATCGAACGCCCCCTACATATTAGTCGAGACAACGGCTCGCTCATTAGCATCGCGTTTGTACTTTAACTTTTTTCGGCTCGGCTTCTTTCGACGCCGATGCCGGCGACGCAGCACTCTCTCGCCCGCCAGCCACCGAGAAAAGGGTGCGCTCCGACCGGCCCCGCACCGCTCTTTCTTGGCTCATTCGAAATTACTGTCTTTCGCTCTGACATGCCTTACCTAGGGTTAGGTTAGTATGCTTGCACGTTTGTACTTTAACTTTTTTTGGCTCGGCTTCTTTCGACGCCGATGCCGGCGACGCAGCACTCTCTCGCCCGCCAGCCACCGAGAAAAGGGTGCGCTCCGACCGGCCCCGCACCGCTCTTTCATGGCTCATTCGAAATTACTGTCTTTCGCTCTGACATGCCTTACCTAGGGTTAGGTTAGTATGCTTGCACGTTTGTACTTTAACTTTTTTTGGCTCGGCTTCTTTCGACGCCGATGCCGGCAACGCAGCACTTTCTCGCCCGCCAGCCACCGAGAAAAGGGTGCGCTCCGACCGGCCCCGCACCGCTCTTTCTTGGCTCATTCGAAATTACTGTCTTTCGCTCTGACATGCCTTACCTAGGGTTAGGTTAGTATGCTTGCACGTTTGTACTTTAACTTTTTTCGGCTCGGCTTCTTTCGACGCCGATGCCGGCGACGCAGCACTCTCTCGCCCGCCAGCCACCGAGAAAAGGGTGCGCTCCGACCGGCCCCGCACCGCTCTTTCATGGCTCATTCGAAATTACTGTCTTTCGCTCTGACATGCCTTACCTAGGGTTAGGTTAGTATGCTTGCACGTTTGTACTTTAACTTTTTTTGGCTCGGCTTCTTTCGACGCCGATGCCGGCGACGCAGCACTCTCTCGCCCACCAGCCACCGAGAAAAGGGTGCGCTCCGACCGGCCCCGCACCGCTCTTTCATGGCTCATTCGAGTTTACTGTCTTTCGCTCTGACATGCCTTACCTAGGGTTAGGTTAGTATGCTTGCACGTTTGTACTTTAACTTTTTTCGGCTCGGCTTCTTTCGACGCCGATGCCGGCGACGCAGCACTCTCTCGCCCGCCAGCCACCGAGAAAAGGGTGCGCTCCGACCGGCCCCGCACCGCTCTTTCTTGGCTCATTCGAAATTACTGTCTTTCGCTCTGACATGCCTTACCTAGGGTTAGGTTAGTATGCTTGCACGTTTGTACTTTAACTTTTTTCGGCTCGGCTTCTTTCGACGCCGATGCCGGCGACGCAGCACTCTCTCGCCCGCCAGCCACCGAGAAAAGGGTGCGCTCCGACCGGCCCCGCACCGCTCTTTCATGGCTCATTCGAGTTTACTGTCTTTCGCTCTGACATGCCTTACCTAGGGTTAGGTTAGTATGCTTGCACGTTTGTACTTTAACTTTTTTCGGCTCGGCTTCTTTCGACGCCGATGCCGGCGACGCAGCACTTTCTCGCCCGCCAGCCACCGAGAAAAGGGTGCGCTCCGACCGGCCCCGCACCGCTCTTTCTTGGCTCATTCGAAATTACTGTCTTTCGCTCTGACATGCCTTACCTAGGGTTAGGTTAGTATGCTTGCACGTTTGTACTTTAACTTTTTTTGGCTCGGCTTCTTTCGACGCCGATGCCGGCGACGCAGCACTCTCTCGCCCACCAGCCACCGAGAAAAGGGTGCGCTCCGACCGGCCCCGCACCGCTCTTTCATGGCTCATTCGAGTTTACTGTCTTTCGCTCTGACATGCCTTACCTAGGGTTAGGTTAGTATGCTTGCACGTTTGTACTTTAACTTTTTTCGGCTCGGCTTCTTTCGACGCCGATGCCGGCGACGCAGCACTCTCTCGCCCGCCAGCCACCGAGAAAAGGGTGCGCTCCGACCGGCCCCGCACCGCTCTTTCATGGCTCATTCGAAATTACTGTCTTCCGCTCTGACATGCCTTACCTAGGGTTAGGTTAGTATGCTTGCACGTTTGTACTTTAACTTTTTTTGGCTCGGCTTCTTTCGACGCCGATGCCGGCGACGCAGCACTTTCTCGCCCGCCAACCACCGAGAAAAGGGTGCGCTCCGACCGGCCCCGCACCGCTCTTTCTTGGCTCATTCGAAATTACTGTCTTTCGCTCTGACATGCCTTACCTAGGGTTAGGTTAGTATGCTTGCACGTTTGTACTTTAACTTTTTTCGGCTCGGCTTCTTTCGACGCCGATGCCGGCGACGCAGCACTCTCTCGCCCGCCAGCCACCGAGAAAAGGGTGCGCTCCGACCGGCCCCGCACCGCTCTTTCATGGCTCATTCGAAATTACTGTCTTCCGCTCTGACATGCCTTACCTAGGGTTAGGTTAGTATGCTTGCACGTTTGTACTTTAACTTTTTTTGGCTCGGCTTCTTTCGACGCCGATGCCGGCGACGCAGCACTTTCTCGCCCGCCAGCCACCGAGAAAAGGGTGCGCTCTGACCGGCCCCGCACCGCTCTTTCTTGGCTCATTCGAAATTACTGTCTTTCGCTCTGACATGCCTTACCTAGGGTTAGGTTAGTATGCTTGCACGTTTGTACTTTAACTTTTTTCGGCTCGGCTTCTTTCGACGCCGATGCCGGCGACGCAGCACTCTCTCGCCCGCCAGCCACCGAGAAAAGGGTGCGCTCCGACCGGCCCCGCACCGCTCTTTCATGGCTCATTCGAAATTACTGTCTTTCGCTCTGACATGCCTTACCTAGGGTTAGGTTAGTATGCTTGCACGTTTGTACTTTAACTTTTTTTGGCTCGGCTTCTTTCGACGCCGATGCCGGCGACGCAGCACTCTCTCGCCCACCAGCCACCGAGAAAAGGGTGCGCTCCGACCGGCCCCGCACCGCTCTTTCATGGCTCATTCGAGTTTACTGTCTTTCGCTCTGACATGCCTTACCTAGGGTTAGGTTAGTATGCTTGCACGTTTGTACTTTAACTTTTTTCGGCTCGGCTTCTTTCGACGCCGATGCCGGCGACGCAGCACTCTCTCGCCCGCCAGCCACCGAGAAAAGGGTGCGCTCCGACCGGCCCCGCACCGCTCTTTCTTGGCTCATTCGAAATTACTGTCTTTCGCTCTGACATGCCTTACCTAGGGTTAGGTTAGTATGCTTGCACGTTTGTACTTTAACTTTTTTCGGCTCGGCTTCTTTCGACGCCGATGCCGGCGACGCAGCACTCTCTCGCCCGCCAGCCACCGAGAAAAGGGTGCGCTCCGACCGGCCCCGCACCGCTCTTTCATGGCTCATTCGAGTTTACTGTCTTTCGCTCTGACATGCCTTACCTAGGGTTAGGTTAGTATGCTTGCACGTTTGTACTTTAACTTTTTTCGGCTCGGCTTCTTTCGACGCCGATGCCGGCGACGCAGCACTTTCTCGCCCGCCAGCCACCGAGAAAAGGGTGCGCTCCGACCGGCCCCGCACCGCTCTTTCTTGGCTCATTCGAAATTACTGTCTTTCGCTCTGACATGCCTTACCTAGGGTTAGGTTAGTATGCTTGCACGTTTGTACTTTAACTTTTTTTGGCTCGGCTTCTTTCGACGCCGATGCCGGCGACGCAGCACTCTCTCGCCCACCAGCCACCGAGAAAAGGGTGCGCTCCGACCGGCCCCGCACCGCTCTTTCATGGCTCATTCGAGTTTACTGTCTTTCGCTCTGACATGCCTTACCTAGGGTTAGGTTAGTATGCTTGCACGTTTGTACTTTAACTTTTTTCGGCTCGGCTTCTTTCGACGCCGATGCCGGCGACGCAGCACTCTCTCGCCCGCCAGCCACCGAGAAAAGGGTGCGCTCCGACCGGCCCCGCACCGCTCTTTCATGGCTCATTCGAAATTACTGTCTTCCGCTCTGACATGCCTTACCTAGGGTTAGGTTAGTATGCTTGCACGTTTGTACTTTAACTTTTTTTGGCTCGGCTTCTTTCGACGCCGATGCCGGCGACGCAGCACTTTCTCGCCCGCCAACCACCGAGAAAAGGGTGCGCTCCGACCGGCCCCGCACCGCTCTTTCTTGGCTCATTCGAAATTACTGTCTTTCGCTCTGACATGCCTTACCTAGGGTTAGGTTAGTATGCTTGCACGTTTGTACTTTAACTTTTTTCGGCTCGGCTTCTTTCGACGCCGATGCCGGCGACGCAGCACTCTCTCGCCCGCCAGCCACCGAGAAAAGGGTGCGCTCCGACCGGCCCCGCACCGCTCTTTCATGGCTCATTCGAAATTACTGTCTTCCGCTCTGACATGCCTTACCTAGGGTTAGGTTAGTATGCTTGCACGTTTGTACTTTAACTTTTTTTGGCTCGGCTTCTTTCGACGCCGATGCCGGCGACGCAGCACTTTCTCGCCCGCCAGCCACCGAGAAAAGGGTGCGCTCCGACCGGCCCCGCACCGCTCTTTCTTGGCTCATTCGAAATTACTGTCTTTCGCTCTGACATGCCTTACCTAGGGTTAGGTTAGTATGCTTGCACGTTTGTACTTTAACTTTTTTCGGCTCGGCTTCTTTCGACGCCGATGCCGGCGACGCAGCACTCTCTCGCCCGCCAGCCACCGAGAAAAGGGTGCGCTCCGACCGGCCCCGCACCGCTCTTTCATGGCTCATTCGAAATTACTGTCTTTCGCTCTGACATGCCTTACCTAGGGTTAGGTTAGTATGCTTGCACGTTTGTACTTTAACTTTTTTTGGCTCGGCTTCTTTCGACGCCGATGCCGGCGACGCAGCACTCTCTCGCCCACCAGCCACCGAGAAAAGGGTGCGCTCCGACCGGCCCCGCACCGCTCTTTCATGGCTCATTCGAGTTTACTGTCTTTCGCTCTGACATGCCTTACCTAGGGTTAGGTTAGTATGCTTGCACGTTTGTACTTTAACTTTTTTCGGCTCGGCTTCTTTCGACGCCGATGCCGGCGACGCAGCACTCTCTCGCCCGCCAGCCACCGAGAAAAGGGTGCGCTCCGACCGGCCCCGCACCGCTCTTTCTTGGCTCATTCGAAATTACTGTCTTTCGCTCTGACATGCCTTACCTAGGGTTAGGTTAGTATGCTTGCACGTTTGTACTTTAACTTTTTTCGGCTCGGCTTCTTTCGACGCCGATGCCGGCGACGCAGCACTCTCTCGCCCGCCAGCCACCGAGAAAAGGGTGCGCTCCGACCGGCCCCGCACCGCTCTTTCATGGCTCATTCGAGTTTACTGTCTTTCGCTCTGACATGCCTTACCTAGGGTTAGGTTAGTATGCTTGCACGTTTGTACTTTAACTTTTTTCGGCTCGGCTTCTTTCGACGCCGATGCCGGCGACGCAGCACTTTCTCGCCCGCCAGCCACCGAGAAAAGGGTGCGCTCCGACCGGCCCCGCACCGCTCTTTCTTGGCTCATTCGAAATTACTGTCTTTCGCTCTGACATGCCTTACCTAGGGTTAGGTTAGTATGCTTGCACGTTTGTACTTTAACTTTTTTTGGCTCGGCTTCTTTCGACGCCGATGCCGGCGACGCAGCACTCTCTCGCCCACCAGCCACCGAGAAAAGGGTGCGCTCCGACCGGCCCCGCACCGCTCTTTCATGGCTCATTCGAGTTTACTGTCTTTCGCTCTGACATGCCTTACCTAGGGTTAGGTTAGTATGCTTGCACGTTTGTACTTTAACTTTTTTCGGCTCGGCTTCTTTCGACGCCGATGCCGGCGACGCAGCACTCTCTCGCCCGCCAGCCACCGAGAAAAGGGTGCGCTCCGACCGGCCCCGCACCGCTCTTTCATGGCTCATTCGAAATTACTGTCTTCCGCTCTGACATGCCTTACCTAGGGTTAGGTTAGTATGCTTGCACGTTTGTACTTTAACTTTTTTTGGCTCGGCTTCTTTCGACGCCGATGCCGGCGACGCAGCACTTTCTCGCCCGCCAACCACCGAGAAAAGGGTGCGCTCCGACCGGCCCCGCACCGCTCTTTCTTGGCTCATTCGAAATTACTGTCTTTCGCTCTGACATGCCTTACCTAGGGTTAGGTTAGTATGCTTGCACGTTTGTACTTTAACTTTTTTCGGCTCGGCTTCTTTCGACGCCGATGCCGGCGACGCAGCACTCTCTCGCCCGCCAGCCACCGAGAAAAGGGTGCGCTCCGACCGGCCCCGCACCGCTCTTTCATGGCTCATTCGAAATTACTGTCTTCCGCTCTGACATGCCTTACCTAGGGTTAGGTTAGTATGCTTGCACGTTTGTACTTTAACTTTTTTTGGCTCGGCTTCTTTCGACGCCGATGCCGGCGACGCAGCACTTTCTCGCCCGCCAGCCACCGAGAAAAGGGTGCGCTCCGACCGGCCCCGCACCGCTCTTTCTTGGCTCATTCGAAATTACTGTCTTTCGCTCTGACATGCCTTACCTAGGGTTAGGTTAGTATGCTTGCACGTTTGTACTTTAACTTTTTTTGGCTCGGCTTCTTTCGACGCCGATGCCGGCGACGCAGCACTCTCTCGCCCACCAGCCACCGAGAAAAGGGTGCGCTCCGACCGGCCCCGCACCGCTCTTTCATGGCTCATTCGAGTTTACTGTCTTTCGCTCTGACATGCCTTACCTAGGGTTAGGTTAGTATGCTTGCACGTTTGTACTTTAACTTTTTTCGGCTCGGCTTCTTTCGACGCCGATGCCGGCGACGCAGCACTCTCTCGCCCGCCAGCCACCGAGAAAAGGGTGCGCTCCGACCGGCCCCGCACCGCTCTTTCATGGCTCATTCGAAATTACTGTCTTTCGCTCTGACATGCCTTACCTAGGGTTAGGTTAGTATGCTTGCACGTTTGTACTTTAACTTTTTTTGGCTCGGCTTCTTTCGACGCCGATGCCGGCGACGCAGCACTCTCTCGCCCACCAGCCACCGAGAAAAGGGTGCGCTCCGACCGGCCCCGCACCGCTCTTTCATGGCTCATTCGAGTTTACTGTCTTTCGCTCTGACATGCCTTACCTAGGGTTAGGTTAGTATGCTTGCACGTTTGTACTTTAACTTTTTTCGGCTCGGCTTCTTTCGACGCCGATGCCGGCGACGCAGCACTCTCTCGCCCGCCAGCCACCGAGAAAAGGGTGCGCTCCGACCGGCCCCGCACCGCTCTTTCTTGGCTCATTCGAAATTACTGTCTTTCGCTCTGACATGCCTTACCTAGGGTTAGGTTAGTATGCTTGCACGTTTGTACTTTAACTTTTTTCGGCTCGGCTTCTTTCGACGCCGATGCCGGCGACGCAGCACTCTCTCGCCCGCCAGCCACCGAGAAAAGGGTGCGCTCCGACCGGCCCCGCACCGCTCTTTCATGGCTCATTCGAGTTTACTGTCTTTCGCTCTGACATGCCTTACCTAGGGTTAGGTTAGTATGCTTGCACGTTTGTACTTTAACTTTTTTCGGCTCGGCTTCTTTCGACGCCGATGCCGGCGACGCAGCACTTTCTCGCCCGCCAGCCACCGAGAAAAGGGTGCGCTCCGACCGGCCCCGCACCGCTCTTTCTTGGCTCATTCGAAATTACTGTCTTTCGCTCTGACATGCCTTACCTAGGGTTAGGTTAGTATGCTTGCACGTTTGTACTTTAACTTTTTTCGGCTCGGCTTCTTTCGACGCCGATGCCGGCGACGCAGCACTCTCTCGCCCGCCAGCCACCGAGAAAAGGGTGCGCTCCGACCGGCCCCGCACCGCTCTTTCTTGGCTCATTCGAAATTACTGTCTTTCGCTCTGACATGCCTTACCTAGGGTTAGGTTAGTATGCTTGCACGTTTGTACTTTAACTTTTTTTGGCTCGGCTTCTTTCGACGCCGATGCCGGCGACGCAGCACTCTCTCGCCCGCCAGCCACCGAGAAAAGGGTGCGCTCCGACCGGCCCCGCACCGCTCTTTCATGGCTCATTCGAAATTACTGTCTTTCGCTCTGACATGCCTTACCTAGGGTTAGGTTAGTATGCTTGCACGTTTGTACTTTAACTTTTTTTGGCTCGGCTTCTTTCGACGCCGATGCCGGCGACGCAGCACTTTCTCGCCCGCCAGCCACCGAGAAAAGGGTGCGCTCCGACCGGCCCCGCACCGCTCTTTCTTGGCTCATTCGAAATTACTGTCTTTCGCTCTGACATGCCTTACCTAGGGTTAGGTTAGTATGCTTGCACGTTTGTACTTTAACTTTTTTCGGCTCGGCTTCTTTCGACGCCGATGCCGGCGACGCAGCACTCTCTCGCCCGCCAGCCACCGAGAAAAGGGTGCGCTCCGACCGGCCCCGCACCGCTCTTTCATGGCTCATTCGAAATTACTGTCTTCCGCTCTGACATGCCTTACCTAGGGTTAGGTTAGTATGCTTGCACGTTTGTACTTTAACTTTTTTTGGCTCGGCTTCTTTCGACGCCGATGCCGGCGACGCAGCACTTTCTCGCCCGCCAACCACCGAGAAAAGGGTGCGCTCCGACCGGCCCCGCACCGCTCTTTCTTGGCTCATTCGAAATTACTGTCTTTCGCTCTGACATGCCTTACCTAGGGTTAGGTTAGTATGCTTGCACGTTTGTACTTTAACTTTTTTCGGCTCGGCTTCTTTCGACGCCGATGCCGGCGACGCAGCACTCTCTCGCCCGCCAGCCACCGAGAAAAGGGTGCGCTCCGACCGGCCCCGCACCGCTCTTTCATGGCTCATTCGAAATTACTGTCTTCCGCTCTGACATGCCTTACCTAGGGTTAGGTTAGTATGCTTGCACGTTTGTACTTTAACTTTTTTTGGCTCGGCTTCTTTCGACGCCGATGCCGGCGACGCAGCACTTTCTCGCCCGCCAGCCACCGAGAAAAGGGTGCGCTCCGACCGGCCCCGCACCGCTCTTTCATGGCTCATTCGAAATTACTGTCTTTCGCTCTGACATGCCTTACCTAGGGTTAGGTTAGTATGCTTGCACGTTTGTACTTTAACTTTTTTTGGCTCGGCTTCTTTCGACGCCGATGCCGGCGACGCAGCACTTTCTCGCCCGCCAGCCACCGAGAAAAGGGTGCGCTCCGACCGGCCCCGCACCGCTCTTTCTTGGCTCATTCGAAATTACTGTCTTTCGCTCTGACATGCCTTACCTAGGGTTAGGTTAGTATGCTTGCACGTTTGTACTTTAACTTTTTTCGGCTCGGCTTCTTTCGACGCCGATGCCGGCGACGCAGCACTCTCTCGCCCGCCAGCCACCGAGAAAAGGGTGCGCTCCGACCGGCCCCGCACCGCTCTTTCATGGCTCATTCGAAATTACTGTCTTTCGCTCTGACATGCCTTACCTAGGGTTAGGTTAGTATGCTTGCACGTTTGTACTTTAACTTTTTTTGGCTCGGCTTCTTTCGACGCCGATGCCGGCGACGCAGCACTCTCTCGCCCACCAGCCACCGAGAAAAGGGTGCGCTCCGACCGGCCCCGCACCGCTCTTTCATGGCTCATTAGAGTTTACTGTCTTTCGCTCTGACATGCCTTACCTAGGGTTAGGTTAGTATGCTTGCACGTTTGTACTTTAACTTTTTTCGGCTCGGCTTCTTTCGACGCCGATGCCGGCGACGCAGCACTCTCTCGCCCGCCAGCCACCGAGAAAAGGGTGCGCTCCGACCGGCCCCGCACCGCTCTTTCTTGGCTCATTCGAAATTACTGTCTTTCGCTCTGACATGCCTTACCTAGGGTTAGGTTAGTATGCTTGCACGTTTGTACTTTAACTTTTTTCGGCTCGGCTTCTTTCGACGCCGATGCCGGCGACGCAGCACTCTCTCGCCCGCCAGCCACCGAGAAAAGGGTGCGCTCCGACCGGCCCCGCACCGCTCTTTCATGGCTCATTCGAGTTTACTGTCTTTCGCTCTGACATGCCTTACCTAGGGTTAGGTTAGTATGCTTGCACGTTTGTACTTTAACTTTTTTCGGCTCGGCTTCTTTCGACGCCGATGCCGGCGACGCAGCACTTTCTCGCCCGCCAGCCACCGAGAAAAGGGTGCGCTCCGACCGGCCCCGCACCGCTCTTTCTTGGCTCATTCGAAATTACTGTCTTTCGCTCTGACATGCCTTACCTAGGGTTAGGTTAGTATGCTTGCACGTTTGTACTTTAACTTTTTTCGGCTCGGCTTCTTTCGACGCCGATGCCGGCGACGCAGCACTTTCTCGCCCGCCAGCCACCGAGAAAAGGGTGCGCTCCGACCGGCCCCGCACCGCTCTTTCTTGGCTCATTCGAAATTACTGTCTTTCGCTCTGACATGCCTTACCTAGGGTTAGGTTAGTATGCTTGCACGTTTGTACTTTAACTTTTTTTGGCTCGGCTTCTTTCGACGCCGATGCCGGCGACGCAGCACTCTCTCGCCCACCAGCCACCGAGAAAAGGGTGCGCTCCGACCGGCCCCGCACCGCTCTTTCATGGCTCATTCGAGTTTACTGTCTTTCGCTCTGACATGCCTTACCTAGGGTTAGGTTAGTATGCTTGCACGTTTGTACTTTAACTTTTTTCGGCTCGGCTTCTTTCGACGCCGATGCCGGCGACGCAGCACTCTCTCGCCCGCCAGCCACCGAGAAAAGGGTGCGCTCCGACCGGCCCCGCACCGCTCTTTCATGGCTCATTCGAAATTACTGTCTTCCGCTCTGACATGCCTTACCTAGGGTTAGGTTAGTATGCTTGCACGTTTGTACTTTAACTTTTTTTGGCTCGGCTTCTTTCGACGCCGATGCCGGCGACGCAGCACTTTCTCGCCCGCCAGCCACCGAGAAAAGGGTGCGCTCCGACCGGCCCCGCACCGCTCTTTCTTGGCTCATTCGAAATTACTGTCTTTCGCTCTGACATGCCTTACCTAGGGTTAGGTTAGTATGCTTGCACGTTTGTACTTTAACTTTTTTTGGCTCGGCTTCTTTCGACGCCGATGCCGGCGACGCAGCACTCTCTCGCCCGCCAGCCACCGAGAAAAGGGTGCGCTCCGACCGGCCCCGCACCGCTCTTTCATGGCTCATTCGAAATTACTGTCTTTCGCTCTGACATGCCTTACCTAGGGTTAGGTTAGTATGCTTGCACGTTTGTACTTTAACTTTTTTTGGCTCGGCTTCTTTCGACGCCGATGCCGGCGACGCAGCACTTTCTCGCCCGCCAGCCACCGAGAAAAGGGTGCGCTCCGACCGGCCCCGCACCGCTCTTTCTTGGCTCATTCGAAATTACTGTCTTTCGCTCTGACATGCCTTACCTAGGGTTAGGTTAGTATGCTTGCACGTTTGTACTTTAACTTTTTTCGGCTCGGCTTCTTTCGACGCCGATGCCGGCGACGCAGCACTCTCTCGCCCGCCAGCCACCGAGAAAAGGGTGCGCTCCGACCGGCCCCGCACCGCTCTTTCATGGCTCATTCGAAATTACTGTCTTTCGCTCTGACATGCCTTACCTAGGGTTAGGTTAGTATGCTTGCACGTTTGTACTTTAACTTTTTTTGGCTCGGCTTCTTTCGACGCCGATGCCGGCGACGCAGCACTCTCTCGCCCACCAGCCACCGAGAAAAGGGTGCGCTCCGACCGGCCCCGCACCGCTCTTTCATGGCTCATTCGAGTTTACTGTCTTTCGCTCTGACATGCCTTACCTAGGGTTAGGTTAGTATGCTTGCACGTTTGTACTTTAACTTTTTTCGGCTCGGCTTCTTTCGACGCCGATGCCGGCGACGCAGCACTCTCTCGCCCGCCAGCCACCGAGAAAAGGGTGCGCTCCGACCGGCCCCGCACCGCTCTTTCTTGGCTCATTCGAAATTACTGTCTTTCGCTCTGACATGCCTTACCTAGGGTTAGGTTAGTATGCTTGCACGTTTGTACTTTAACTTTTTTCGGCTCGGCTTCTTTCGACGCCGATGCCGGCGACGCAGCACTCTCTCGCCCGCCAGCCACCGAGAAAAGGGTGCGCTCCGACCGGCCCCGCACCGCTCTTTCATGGCTCATTCGAGTTTACTGTCTTTCGCTCTGACATGCCTTACCTAGGGTTAGGTTAGTATGCTTGCACGTTTGTACTTTAACTTTTTTCGGCTCGGCTTCTTTCGACGCCGATGCCGGCGACGCAGCACTTTCTCGCCCGCCAGCCACCGAGAAAAGGGTGCGCTCCGACCGGCCCCGCACCGCTCTTTCTTGGCTCATTCGAAATTACTGTCTTTCGCTCTGACATGCCTTACCTAGGGTTAGGTTAGTATGCTTGCACGTTTGTACTTTAACTTTTTTCGGCTCGGCTTCTTTCGACGCCGATGCCGGCGACGCAGCACTTTCTCGCCCGCCAGCCACCGAGAAAAGGGTGCGCTCCGACCGGCCCCGCACCGCTCTTTCTTGGCTCATTCGAAATTACTGTCTTTCGCTCTGACATGCCTTACCTAGGGTT
>NW_027556646.1:477500-479687 GCF_964204865.1 Styela clava
GGGCCGATCCAAGGATCTCACTAAACCATTCAATCGGTAGTAGCGACGGGCGGTGTGTACAAAGGGCAGGGACGTAATCAACGCAAGTTGATGACTTGCGCTTACTGGGAATTCCTCGTTCAAGGGAAACAATTGCAAGTCCCTATCCCAATCACGAATGAGGTTCAACGGGTTACCCGGACCTTTCGGCCTAGGTTAGACACTCGCTGCTTCACTCAGTGTAGCGCGCGTGCGGCCCCGGACATCTAAGGGCATCACAGACCTGTTATTGCTCAATCTCGTGTGGCTAAACGCCACTAGTCCCTCTAAGAAGTTAGACGCCGACCGAGAAGGTCGCGTAACTATTTAGCATGCCAGAGTCTCGTTCGTTATCGGAATTAACCAGACAAATCGCTCCACCAACTAAGAACGGCCATGCACCACCACCCACAGAATCAAGAAAGAGCTCTCAATCTGTCAATCCTACCTGTGTCCGGGCCGGGTGAGTTTCCCCGTGTTGAGTCAAATTAAGCCGCAGGCTCCACTCCTGGTGGTGCCCTTCCGTCAATTCCTTTAAGTTTCAGCTTTGCAACCATACTTCCCCCGGAACCCAAAGACTTTGGTTTCCCGGAAGCTGCCGGAAAGGTCGTCATGGTAACGCCTCCCGATCGCTAGTTGGCATCGTTTATAGTCAGAACTAGGACGGTATCTGATCGTCTTCGAACCTCTGACTTTCGCTCTTGATTAAAGAAAACATTCTTGGCGAATGCTTTCGCAGTAGTTCGTCTTCCGCCGATCCAAGAATTTCACCTCTAACGGCAGAGTACGGACGCCCCCGTCTGTCCCTCTTAATCATTACCTCGTGCTCCGAAAACCAACAAAATAGAACCGAGGTCCTATTCCATTATTCCATGCAACACTATGCAGGCGAACAGCCTGCTTTGAACACTCTAATTTTTTCAAAGTAAACTTATCGGCCACCGCCGACACTCAGTCAAGAGCACCGACGGAGAACCGAAGGTGAGGCGAACGCAACCAGTGACACGCCTTGCGACGGACCGGCGGCGCTCGCCCAAAATCCAACTACGAGCTTTTCAACCGCAACAACTTTAGCATACACTGTTGGAGCTGGAATTACCGCGGCTGCTGGCACCAGACTTGCCCTCCAATGGATACTCGTTAAGAGTTTTAGGATGTACTCATTCCAATTACAGGGCCTCGTTAGAGTCCTGTATTGTTATTTTTCGTCACTACCTCCCCGTGTCGGGAATGGGTAATTTGCGCGCCTGCTGCCTTCCTTGGATGTGGTAGCCGTTTCTCAGGCTCCCTCTCCGGAATCGAACCCTGATTCCCCGTTACCCGTTATCACAAAGGTAGGCACGTAGCGTACCTTCGACAGTTGATAGGGCAGACACTTGAATGATACGTCGTCGGTGCAGAGACCGTACGATCCGCGTGGTTATCCAGAGTCATCAAACGTCACAGGACGAACCCGGTCGGTTTTGATCTGATAAAAGCGCGCCTCCCGAAGTCGGCGCTTAATGCATGTATTAGCTCTAGAATTACCACAGTTATCCACTTCGCTTACGAGACCAAATAAACCAAGACTGATTTAATGAGCCATTCGCAGTTTCGCTTTACGAGAACTCGTACTTGCACCTGCATGGCTTAATCTTTGAGACAAGCATATCACTACTGGCAGGATCAACCAGATAGCTGCGACAGCTGCGCTCGGCCCTTGCTGGGCCGCCCGGCGCGTGCTCGTCGCATTCGTTTAAGACCGAGGCAATCGCCTGCGGCCGTACTCAGCTTCGACAGTCGCTGGCCGCGACGTCCACGCTCTCGCCGGCAGTGCCAGGCGGAGCGATTTGCGTTTTTTCTTTGCTCGCCCTCTCTCGGGCTCGATCCATTCAGTTTCGCACAAACAAGAGCTCTGCCGGCCGCCTGCAGCGGTGCCTAAAACCCGGGCATAACAATGCGACCGTTCTGCTAGGCCGACAAGCGCTCAAGCCAGACGCTCGATCGAACGCCCCCTACATATTAGTCGAGACAACGGCTCGCTCATTAGCATCGCGTTTGTACTTTAACTTTTTTCGGCTCGGCTTCTTTCGACGCCGATGCCGGCGACGCAGCACTCTCTCGCCCGCCAGCCACCGAGAAAAGGGTGCGCTCCGACCGGCCCCGCACCGCTCTTTCTTGGCTCATTCG
>NW_027556647.1:0-15371 GCF_964204865.1 Styela clava
TTTTAAGCGTTTTAGCAGGGTTATTGGTGTTTTTTGACGGTTTTTCACTGTTTTAAGCGTTTTAGCAGGGTTATTGGTGTTTTTTGACGGTTTTTCACTGTTTTTAAGCGTTTTAGCAGGGTTATAGGTGTTTTTTGACTTTTGACGGTTTTTCACTGTTTCTAAGCGTTTCAGCAGGGTTATTGGTGTTTTTTGACGGTTTTTCACTGTTTTTAAGCGTTTCAGCAGGGTTATTGGTGTTTTTTGACTGTTTTTCACTGTTTTTAAGCGTTTTAGCAGGGTTATTGGTATTTTTTGACGGTTTTTCACTGTTTTTAAGCGTTTTAGCAGGGTTATTGGTGTTTTTTGACGGTTTTTCACTGTTTTTAAGCGTTTTAGCAGGGTTATTGGTGTTTTTTGACGGTTTTTCACTGTTTTTAAGCGTTTTAGCAGGGTTATTGGTGTTTTTTGACGGTTTTTCACTGTTTTTAAGCGTTTTAGCAGGGTTATTGGTGTTTTTTGACGGTTTTTCACTGTTTTTAAGCGTTTTAGCAGGGTTATTGGTGTTTTTTGACGGTTTTTCACTGTTTTTAGGCGTTTTAGCAGGGTTATAGGTGTTTTTTGACGGTTTTTCACTGTTTTTAAGCGTTTCAGCAGGGTTATTGGTGTTTTTTGACGGTTTTTCACTGTTTTTAAGCGTTTTAGCAGGGTTGTTGCTGTTTTTTGACGGTTTTTCACTGTTTTTAAGCGTTTTAGCAGGGTTATTGGTGTTTTTTGACGGTTTTTCACTGTTTTTAAGCGTTTTAACAGGGTTATTGGTGTTTTTTGACGGTTTTTCACTGTTTTTAAGCGTTTTAGCAGGGTTATTGGTGTTTTTTGACGGTTTTTCACTGTTTTTAAGCGTTTTAGCAGGGTTATTGGTGTTTTTTGACGGTTTTTCACTGTTTTTAAGCGTTTTAGCAGGGTTATTGGTGTTTTTTGACGGTTTTTCACTGTTTTTAAGCGTTTTAGCAGGGTTATTGGTGTTTTTTGACGGTTTTTCACTGTTTTTAAGCGTTTTAGCAGGGTTATTGGTGTTTTTTGACGGTTTTTCACTGTTTTTAAGCGTTTTAGCAGGGTTATTGGTGTTTTTTGACGGTTTTTCACTGTTTTTAAGCGTTTTAGCAGGGTTATTGGTGTTTTTTGACGGTTTTTCACTGTTTTTAAGCGTTTCAGCAGGGTTATTGGTGTTTTTTGACTGTTTTTCACTGTTTTTAAGCGTTTTAGCAGGGTTATTGGTGTTTTTTGACGGTTTTTCACTGTTTTTAAGCGTTTTAGCAGGGTTATTGGTGTTTTTTGACGGTTTTTCACTGTTTTTAAGCGTTTTAGCAGAGTTATTGGTGTTTTTTGACTGTTTTTCACTGTTTTTAAGCGTTTTAGCAGGGTTATTGGTGTTTTTTGACGGTTTTTTACTGTTTTTAAGCGTTTTAGCAGGGTTATTGGTGTTTTTTGACGGTTTTTCACTGTTTTTAAGCGTTTTAGCAGGGTTATTGCAGTTTTTTGACGGTTTTTCACTGTTTTTAAGCGTTTTAGCAGGGTTATTGGTGTTTTTTGACGGTTTTCCACTGTTTTTAAGCGTTTTAGCAGGGTTATTGGTGTTTTTTGACGGTTTTTCACTGTTTTTAAGCGTTTTAGCAGAGTTATTGGTGTTTTTTGACTGTTTTTCACTGTTTTTAAGCGTTTTAGCAGGGTTATTGGTGTTTTTTGACGGTTTTTCACTGTTTTTAAGCGTTTTAGCAGGGTTATTGGTGTTTTTTAACGGTTTTTCACTGTTTTTAAGCGTTTTAGCAGAGTTATTGGTGTTTTTTGACTGTTTTTCACTGTTTTTAAGCGTTTTAGCAGGGTTATTGGTGTTTTTTGACGGTTTTTCACTGTTTTTAAGCGTTTTAGCAGGGTTATTGGTGTTTTTTGACGGTTTTTCACTGTTTTTAAGCGTTTTAGCAGGGTTATTGGTGTTTTTTGACGGTTTTTCACTGTTTTTAAGCGTTTTAGCAGGGTTATTGGTGTTTTTTGACGGTTTTTCACTGTTTTTAAGCGTTTTAGCAGGGTTATTGGTGTTTTTTGACGGTTTTTCACTGTTTTTAAGCGTTTTAGCAGGGTTATTGGTGTTTTTTGACGGTTTTTCACTGTTTTTAAGCGTTTTAGCAGGGTTATTGGTATTTTTTGACGGTTTTTCACTGTTTTTAAGCGTTTTAGCAGGGTTATTGGTGTTTTTTGACGGTTTTTCACTGTTTTTAAGCGTTTTAGCAGGGTTATTGGTGTTTTTTGACGGTTTTTCACTGTTTTTAAGCGTTTTAGCAGGGTTATTGGTGTTTTTTGACGTTTTTTCACTGTTTTTAAGCGTTTTAGCAGGGTTATTGGTGTTTTTTGACGGTTTTTCACTGTTTTTAAGCGTTTTAGCAGGGTTATTGGTGTTTTTTGACGGTTTTTCACTGTTTTTAAGCGTTTTAGCAGGGTTATTGGTGTTTTTTGACGGTTTTTCACTGTTTTTAAGCGTTTTAGCAGGGTTATTGGTGTTTTTTGACGGTTTTTCACTGTTTTTAAGCGTTTTAGCAGGGTTATTGGTGTTTTTTGACGGTTTTTCACTGTTTTTAAGCGTTTTAGCAGGGTTATTGGTGTTTTTTGACGGTTTTTCACTGTTTTTAAGCGTTTTAGCAGGGTTATTGGTGTTTTTTGACGGTTTTTCACTGTTTTTAAGCGTTTTAGCAGGGTTATTGGTGTTTTTTGACGGTTTTTCACTGTTTTTAAGCGTTTTAGCAGGGTTATTGGTGTTTTTTGACGTTTTTTCACTGTTTTTAAGCGTTTTAGCAGGGTTATTGGTGTTTTTTGACGGTTTTTCACTGTTTTTAAGCGTTTTAGCAGGGTTATTGGTGTTTTTTGACGGTTTTTCACTGTTTTTAAGCGTTTTAGCAGGGTTATTGGTGTTTTTTGACGGTTTTTCACTGTTTTTAAGCGTTTTAGCAGGGTTATAGGTGTTTTTTGACGGTTTTTCACTGTTTTTAAGCGTTTCAGCAGGGTTATTGGTGTTTTTTGACGGTTTTTCACTGTTTTTAAGCGTTTTAGCAGGGTTATTGGTGTTTTTTGACGGTTTTTCACTGTTTTTAAGCGTTTTAGCAGGGTTATTGGTGTTTTTTGACGGTTTTTCACTGTTTTTAAGCGTTTTAGCAGGGTTATTGGTGTTTTTTGACGGTTTTTCACTGTTTTTAAGCGTTTTAGCAGGGTTATTGGTGTTTTTTGACGGTTTTTCACTGTTTTTAAGCGTTTTAGCAGGGTTATTGGTGTTTTTTGACGGTTTTTCACTGTTTTTAGGCGTTTTAGCAGGGTTATAGGTGTTTTTTTGACGGTTTTTCACTGTTTTTAAGCGTTTCAGCAGGGTTATTGGTGTTTTTTGACGGTTTTTCACTGTTTTTAAGCGTTTTAGCAGGGTTATTGCTGTTTTTTGACGGTTTTTCACTGTTTTTAAGCGTTTTAGCAGGGTTATTGGTGTTTTTTGACGGTTTTTCACTGTTTTTAAGCGTTTTAACAGGGTTATTGGTGTTTTTTGACGGTTTTTCACTGTTTTTAAGCGTTTTAGCAGGGTTATTGGTGTTTTTTGACGGTTTTTCACTGTTTTTAAGCGTTTTAGCAGGGTTATTGGTGTTTTTTGACGGTTTTTCACTGTTTTTAAGCGTTTTAGCAGGGTTATTGGTGTTTTTTGACGGTTTTTCACTGTTTTTAAGCGTTTTAGCAGGGTTATTGGTGTTTTTTGACGGTTTTTCACTGTTTTTAAGCGTTTTAGCAGGGTTATTGGTGTTTTTTGACGGTTTTTCACTGTTTTTAAGCGTTTTAGCAGGGTTATTGGTGTTTTTTGACGGTTTTTCACTGTTTTTAAGCGTTTTAGCAGGGTTATTGGTGTTTTTTGACGGTTTTTCACTGTTTTTAAGCGTTTTAGCAGGGTTATTGGTGTTTTTTGACGGTTTTTCACTGTTTTTAAGCGTTTTAGCAGGGTTATTGGTGTTTTTTGACGGTTTTTCACTGTTTTTAAGCGTTTTAGCAGGGTTATTGGTGTTTTTTGACGTTTTTTCACTGTTTTTAAGCGTTTTAGCAGGGTTATTGGTGTTTTTTGACGGTTTTTCACTGTTTTTAAGCGTTTTAGCAGGGTTATTGGTGTTTTTTTGACGGTTTTTCACTGTTTTTAAGCGTTTTAGCAGGGTTATTGGTGTTTTTTGACGGTTTTTCACTGTTTTTAAGCGTTTTAGCAGGGTTATAGGTGTTTTTTGACGGTTTTTCACTGTTTTTAAGCGTTTCAGCAGGGTTATTGGTGTTTTTTGACGGTTTTTCACTGTTTTTAAGCGTTTCAGCAGGGTTATTGGTGTTTTTTGACTGTTTTTCACTGTTTTTAAGCGTTTTAGCAGGGTTATTGGTGTTTTTTGACGGTTTTTCACTGTTTTTAAGCGTTTTAGCAGGGTTATTGGTGTTTTTTGACGGTTTTTCACTGTTTTTAAGCGTTTTAGCAGAGTTATTGGTGTTTTTTGACTGTTTTTCACTGTTTTTAAGCGTTTTAGCAGGGTTATTGGTGTTTTTTGACGGTTTTTTACTGTTTTTAAGCGTTTTAGCAGGGTTATTGGTGTTTTTTGACGGTTTTTCACTGTTTTTAAGCGTTTTAGCAGGGTTATTGCAGTTTTTTGACGGTTTTTCACTGTTTTTAAGCGTTTTAGCAGGGTTATTGGTGTTTTTTGACGGTTTTCCACTGTTTTTAAGCGTTTTAGCAGGGTTATTGGTGTTTTTTGACGGTTTTTCACTGTTTTTAAGCGTTTTAGCAGAGTTATTGGTGTTTTTTGACTGTTTTTCACTGTTTTTAAGCGTTTTAGCAGGGTTATTGGTGTTTTTTGACGGTTTTTCACTGTTTTTAAGCGTTTTAGCAGGGTTATTGGTGTTTTTTAACGGTTTTTCACTGTTTTTAAGCGTTTTAGCAGAGTTATTGGTGTTTTTTGACTGTTTTTCACTGTTTTTAAGCGTTTTAGCAGGGTTATTGGTGTTTTTTGACGGTTTTTCACTGTTTTTAAGCGTTTTAGCAGGGTTATTGGTGTTTTTTGACGGTTTTTCACTGTTTTTAAGCGTTTTAGCAGGGTTATTGGTGTTTTTTGACGGTTTTTCACTGTTTTTAAGCGTTTTAGCAGGGTTATTGGTGTTTTTTGACGGTTTTTCACTGTTTTTAAGCGTTTTAGCAGGGTTATTGGTGTTTTTTGACGGTTTTTCACTGTTTTTAAGCGTTTTAGCAGGGTTATTGGTGTTTTTTGACGGTTTTTCACTGTTTTTAAGCGTTTTAGCAGGGTTATTGGTATTTTTTGACGGTTTTTCACTGTTTTTAAGCGTTTTAGCAGGGTTATTGGTGTTTTTTGACGGTTTTTCACTGTTTTTAAGCGTTTTAGCAGGGTTATTGGTGTTTTTTGACGGTTTTTCACTGTTTTTAAGCGTTTTAGCAGGGTTATTGGTGTTTTTTGACGTTTTTTCACTGTTTTTAAGCGTTTTAGCAGGGTTATTGGTGTTTTTTGACGGTTTTTCACTGTTTTTAAGCGTTTTAGCAGGGTTATTGGTGTTTTTTGACGGTTTTTCACTGTTTTTAAGCGTTTTAGCAGGGTTATTGGTGTTTTTTGACGGTTTTTCACTGTTTTTAAGCGTTTTAGCAGGGTTATTGGTGTTTTTTGACGGTTTTTCACTGTTTTTAAGCGTTTTAGCAGGGTTATTGGTGTTTTTTGACGGTTTTTCACTGTTTTTAAGCGTTTTAGCAGGGTTATTGGTGTTTTTTGACGGTTTTTCACTGTTTTTAAGCGTTTTAGCAGGGTTATTGGTGTTTTTTGACGGTTTTTCACTGTTTTTAAGCGTTTTAGCAGGGTTATTGGTGTTTTTTGACGGTTTTTCACTGTTTTTAAGCGTTTTAGCAGGGTTATTGGTGTTTTTTGACGTTTTTTCACTGTTTTTAAGCGTTTTAGCAGGGTTATTGGTGTTTTTTGACGGTTTTTCACTGTTTTTAAGCGTTTTAGCAGGGTTATTGGTGTTTTTTGACGGTTTTTCACTGTTTTTAAGCGTTTTAGCAGGGTTATTGGTGTTTTTTGACGGTTTTTCACTGTTTTTAAGCGTTTTAGCAGGGTTATAGGTGTTTTTTGACGGTTTTTCACTGTTTTTAAGCGTTTCAGCAGGGTTATTGGTGTTTTTTGACGGTTTTTCACTGTTTTTAAGCGTTTCAGCAGGGTTATTGGTGTTTTTTGACTGTTTTTCACTGTTTTTAAGCGTTTTAGCAGGGTTATTGGTGTTTTTTGACGGTTTTTCACTGTTTTTAAGCGTTTTAGCAGGGTTATTGGTGTTTTTTGACGGTTTTTCACTGTTTTTAAGCGTTTTAGCAGAGTTATTGGTGTTTTTTGACTGTTTTTCACTGTTTTTAAGCGTTTTAGCAGGGTTATTGGTGTTTTTTGACGGTTTTTCACTGTTTTTAAGCGTTTTAGCAGGGTTATTGGTGTTTTTTGACGGTTTTTCACTGTTTTTAAGCGTTTTAGCAGGGTTATTGCAGTTTTTTGACGGTTTTTCACTGTTTTTAAGCGTTTTAGCAGGGTTATTGGTGTTTTTTGACGGTTTTCCACTGTTTTTAAGCGTTTTAGCAGGGTTATTGGTGTTTTTTGACGGTTTTTCACTGTTTTTAAGCGTTTTAGCAGAGTTATTGGTGTTTTTTGACTGTTTTTCACTGTTTTTAAGCGTTTTAGCAGGGTTATTGGTGTTTTTTGACGGTTTTTCAGTGTTTTTAAGCGTTTTAGCAGGGTTATTGGTGTTTTTTAACGGTTTTTCACTGTTTTTAAGCGTTTTAGCAGAGTTATTGGTGTTTTTTGACTGTTTTTCACTGTTTTTAAGCGTTTTAGCAGGGTTATTGGTGTTTTTTGACGGTTTTTCACTGTTTTTAAGCGTTTTAGCAGGGTTATTGGTGTTTTTTGACGGTTTTTCACTGTTTTTAAGCGTTTTAGCAGGGTTATTGGTGTTTTTTGACGGTTTTTCACTGTTTTTAAGCGTTTTAGCAGGGTTATTGGTGTTTTTTGACGGTTTTTCACTGTTTTTAAGCGTTTTAGCAGGGTTATTGGTGTTTTTTGACGGTTTTTCACTGTTTTTAAGCGTTTTAGCAGGGTTATTGGTGTTTTTTGACGGTTTTTCACTGTTTTTAAGCGTTTTAGCAGGGTTATTGGTGTTTTTTGACGGTTTTTCACTGTTTTTTAGCGTTTTAGCAGGGTTATTGGTGTTTTTTGACGGTTTTTCACTGTTTTTAAGCGTTTTAGCAGGGTTATTGGTGTTTTTTGACGGTTTTTCACTGTTTTTAAGCGTTTTAGCAGGGTTATTGGTGTTTTTTGACGTTTTTTCACTGTTTTTAAGCGTTTTAGCAGGGTTATTGGTGTTTTTTGACGGTTTTTCACTGTTTTTAAGCGTTTTAGCAGGGTTATTGGTGTTTTTTGACGGTTTTTCACTGTTTTTAAGCGTTTTAGCAGGGTTATTGGTGTTTTTTGACGGTTTTTCACTGTTTTTAAGCGTTTTAGCAGGGTTATAGGTGTTTTTTGACGGTTTTTCACTGTTTTTAAGCGTTTCAGCAGGGTTATTGGTGTTTTTTGACGGTTTTTCACTGTTTTTAAGCGTTTCAGCAGGGTTATTGGTGTTTTTTGACTGTTTTTCACTGTTTTTAAGCGTTTTAGCAGGGTTATTGCAGTTTTTTGACGGTTTTTCACTGTTTTTAAGCGTTTTAGCAGGGTTATTGGTGTTTTTTGACGGTTTTTCACTGTTTTTAAGCGTTTTAGCAGGGTTATAGGTGTTTTTTGACTTTTGACGGTTTTTCACTGTTTCTAAGCGTTTCAGCAGGGTTATTGGTGTTTTTTGACGGTTTTTCACTGTTTTTAAGCGTTTCAGCAGGGTTATTGGTGTTTTTTGACTGTTTTTCACTGTTTTTAAGCGTTTTAGCAGGGTTATTGGTATTTTTTGACGGTTTTTCACTGTTTTTAAGCGTTTTAGCAGGGTTATTGGTGTTTTTTGACGGTTTTTCACTGTTTTTAAGCGTTTTAGCAGGGTTATTGGTGTTTTTTGACGGTTTTTCACTGTTTTTAAGCGTTTTAGCAGGGTTATTGGTGTTTTTTGACTGTTTTTCACTGTTTTTAAGCGTTTTAGCAAGGTTATTGGTGTTTTTTGACGGTTTTTCACTGTTTTTAAGCGTTTTAGCAGGGTTATTGGTGTTTTTTGACGGTTTTTCACTGTTTTTAAGCGTTTTAGCAGGGTTATTGGTGTTTTTTGACGGTTTTTCACTGTTTTTAAGCGTTTTAGCAGGGTTATTGGTGTTTTTTGACGGTTTTTCACTGTTTTTAAGCGTTTTAGCAGGGTTATTGGTGTTTTTTGACGGTTTTTCACTGTTTTTAGGCGTTTTAGCAGGGTTATAGGTGTTTTTTGACGGTTTTTCACTGTTTTTAAGCGTTTCAGCAGGGTTATTGGTGTTTTTTGACGGTTTTTCACTGTTTTTAAGCGTTTTAGCAGGGTTATTGCTGTTTTTTGACGGTTTTTCACTGTTTTTAAGCGTTTTAGCAGGGTTATTGGTGTTTTTTGACGGTTTTTCACTGTTTTTAAGCGTTTTAGCAGGGTTATTGGTGTTTTTTGACGGTTTTTCACTGTTTTTAAGCGTTTTAGCAGGGTTATTGGTGTTTTTTGACGGTTTTTCACTGTTTTTAAGCGTTTTAGCAGGGTTATTGGTGTTTTTTGACGGTTTTTCAGTGTTTTTAGGCGTTTTAGCAGGGTTATAGGTGTTTTTTGACGGTTTTTCACTGTTTTTAAGCGTTTCAGCAGGGTTATTGGTGTTTTTTGACGGTTTTTTACTGTTTTTAAGCGTTTTAGCAGGGTTATTGCTGTTTTTTGACGGTTTTTCACTGTTTTTAAGCGTTTTAGCAGGGTTATTGGTGTTTTTTGACGGTTTTTCACTGTTTTTAAGCGTTTTAACAGGGTTATTGGTGTTTTTTGACGGTTTTTCACTGTTTTTAAGCGTTTTAGCAGGGTTATTGGTGTTTTTTGACGGTTTTTCACTGTTTTTAAGCGTTTTAGCAGGGTTATTGGTGTTTTTTGACGGTTTTTCACTGTTTTTAAGCGTTTTAGCAGGGTTATTGGTGTTTTTTGACGGTTTTTCACTGTTTTTAAGCGTTTTAGCAGGGTTATTGGTGTTTTTTGACGGTTTTTCACTGTTTTTAAGCGTTTTAGCAGGGTTATTGGTGTTTTTTGACGGTTTTTCACTGTTTTTAAGCGTTTTAGCAGGGTTATTGGTGTTTTTTGACGGTTTTTCACTGTTTTTAAGCGTTTTAGCAGGGTTATTGGTGTTTTTTGACGGTTTTTCACTGTTTTTAAGCGTTTTAGCAGGGTTATTGGTGTTTTTTGACGGTTTTTCACTGTTTTTAAGCGTTTTAGCAGGGTTATTGGTGTTTTTTGACGGTTTTTCACTGTTTTTAAGCGTTTTAGCAGGGTTATTGGTGTTTTTTGACGTTTTTTCACTGTTTTTAAGCGTTTTAGCAGGGTTATTGGTGTTTTTTGACGGTTTTTCACTGTTTTTAAGCGTTTTAGCAGGGTTATTGGTGTTTTTTGACGGTTTTTCACTGTTTTTAAGCGTTTTAGCAGGGTTATTGGTGTTTTTTGACGGTTTTTCACTGTTTTTAAGCGTTTTAGCAGGGTTATAGGTGTTTTTTGACGGTTTTTCACTGTTTTTAAGCGTTTCAGCAGGGTTATTGGTGTTTTTTGACGGTTTTTCACTGTTTTTAAGCGTTTCAGCAGGGTTATTGGTGTTTTTTGACTGTTTTTCACTGTTTTTAAGCGTTTTAGCAGGGTTATTGGTGTTTTTTGACGGTTTTTCACTGTTTTTAAGCGTTTTAGCAGGGTTATTGGTGTTTTTTGACGGTTTTTCACTGTTTTTAAGCGTTTTAGCAGAGTTATTGGTGTTTTTTGACTGTTTTTCACTGTTTTTAAGCGTTTTAGCAGGGTTATTGGTGTTTTTTGACGGTTTTTCACTGTTTTTAAGCGTTTTAGCAGGGTTATTGGTGTTTTTTAACGGTTTTTCACTGTTTTTAAGCGTTTTAGCAGGGTTATTGGTGTTTTTTGACGGTTTTTCACTGTTTTTAAGCGTTTTAGCAGGGTTATTGGTGTTTTTTGACGGTTTTCCACTGTTTTTAAGCGTTTTAGCAGGGTTATTGGTGTTTTTTGACGGTTTTTCACTGTTTTTAAGCGTTTTAGCAGGGTTATTGGTGTTTTTTGACGGTTTTTCACTGTTTTTAAGCGTTTTAGCAGGGTTATAGGTGTTTTTTGACGGTTTTTCACTGTTTTTAAATGTTTCGGCAGGGTTATTGGTGTTTTTTGACGGTTTTTCACTGTTTTTAAGCGTTTTAGCAGGGTTATTGCTGTTTTTTGACGGTTTTTCACTGTTTTTAAGCGTTTTAGCAGGGTTATTGGTGTTTTTTGACGGTTTTTCACTGTTTTTAAGCGTTTTAACAGGGTTATTGGTGTTTTTTGACGGTTTTTCACTGTTTTTAAGCGTTTTAGCAGGGTTATTGGTGTTTTTTGACGGTTTTTCACTGTTTTTAAGCGTTTTAGCAGGGTTATTGGTGTTTTTTGACGGTTTTTCACTGTTTTTAAGCGTTTTAGCAGGGTTATTGCAGTTTTTTGACGGTTTTTCACTGTTTTTAAGCGTTTTAGCAGGGTTATTGGTGTTTTTTGACGGTTTTCCACTGTTTTTAAGCGTTTTAGCAGGGTTATTGGTGTTTTTTGACGGTTTTTCACTGTTTTTAAGCGTTTTAGCAGGGTTATTGGTGTTTTTTGACGGTTTTCCACTGTTTTTAAGCGTTTTAGCAGGGTTATTGGTGTTTTTCGACGGTTTTTCACTGTTTTTAAGCGTTTTAGCAGGGTTATTGGTGTTTTTTGACGGTTTTTCACTGTTTTTAAGCGTTTTAGCAGGGTTATTGGTGTTTTTTGACGGTTTTTCACTGTTTTTAAGCGTTTTAGCAGGGTTATTGGTGTTTTTTGACGGTTTTTCACTGTTTTTAAGCGTTTTAGCAGGGTTATTGGTGTTTTTTGACGGTTTTTCACTGTTTTTAAGCGTTTTAGCAGGGTTATTGGTGTTTTTTGACGGTTTTTCACTGTTTTTAAGCGTTTTAGCAGGGTTATTGGTGTTTTTTGACGGTTTTTCACTGTTTTTAAGCGTTTTAGCAAGGTTATTGGTGTTTTTTGACGGTTTTTCACTGTTTTTAAGCGTTTTAGCAGGGTTATTGGTGTTTTTTGACGGTTTTTCACTGTTTTTAAGCGTTTTAGCAGGGTTATTGGTGTTTTTTGACGGTTTTTCACTGTTTTTAAGCGTTTTAGCAGGGTTATTGGTGTTTTTTGACGGTTTTTCACTGTTTTTAAGCGTTTTAGCAGGGTTATTGGTGTTTTTTGACGGTTTTTCACTGTTTTTAAGCGTTTTAGCAGGGTTATTGGTGTTTTTTGACGGTTTTTCACTGTTTTTAAGCGTTTTAGCAGGGTTATTGGTGTTTTTTGACGGTTTTTCACTGTTTTTAAGCGTTTTAGCAGGGTTATAGGTGTTTTTTGACGGTTTTTCACTGTTTTTAAGCGTTTCAGCAGGGTTATTGGTGTTTTTTGACGGTTTTTCACTGTTTTTAAGCGTTTTAGCAGGGTTATTGCTGTTTTTTGACGGTTTTTCACTGTTTTTAAGCGTTTTAGCAGGGTTATTGGTGTTTTTTGACGGTTTTTCACTGTTTTTAAGCGTTTTAACAGGGTTATTGGTGTTTTTTGACGGTTTTTCACTGTTTTTAAGCGTTTTAGCAGGGTTATTGGTGTTTTTTGACGGCTTTTCACTGTTTTTAAGCGTTTTAGCAGGGTTATTGGTGTTTTTTGACGGTTTTTCACTGTTTTTAAGCGTTTTAGCAGGGTTATTGGTGTTTTTTGACGGTTTTTCACTGTTTTTAAGCGTTTTAGCAGGGTTATTGGTGTTTTTTGACGGTTTTTCACTGTTTTTAAGCGTTTTAGCAGGGTTATTGGTGTTTTTTGACGGTTTTTCACTGTTTTTTAAGCGTTTTAGCAGGGTTATTGGTGTTTTTTGACGGTTTTTCACTGTTTTTAAGCGTTTTAGCAGGGTTATTGGTGTTTTTTTGACGGTTTTTCACTGTTTTTAAGCGTTTTAGCAAGGTTATTGGTGTTTTTTGACGGTTTTTCACTGTTTTTAAGCGTTTTAGCAGGGTTATTGGTGTTTTTTGACGGTTTTTCACTGTTTTTAAGCGTTTTAGCAGGGTTATTGGTGTTTTTTGACGGTTTTTCACTGTTTTTAAGCGTTTTAGCAGGGTTATTGGTGTTTTTTGACGGTTTTTCACTGTTTTTAAGCGTTTTAGCAGGGTTATTGGTGTTTTTTGACGGTTTTTCACTGTTTTTAAGCGTTTTAGCAGGGTTATTGGTGTTTTTTGACGGTTTTTCACTGTTTTTAAGCGTTTTAGCAGCGTTATAGGTGTTTTTTGACGGTTTTTCACTGTTTTTAAGCGTTTCAGCAGGGTTATTGGTGTTTTTTGACGGTTTTTCACTGTTTTTAAGCGTTTCAGCAGGGTTATTGGTGTTTTTTGACTGTTTTTCACTGTTTTTAAGCGTTTCAGCAGGGTTATTGGTGTTTTTTGACGGTTTTTCACTGTTTTTAAGCGTTTTAGCAGGGTTATTGGTGTTTTTTGACGGTTTTTCACTGTTTTTAAGCGTTTTAGCAGGGTTATTGGTGTTTTTTGACGGTTTTTCACTGTTTTTAAGCGTTTTAGCAGGGTTATTGGTGTTTTCTGACTGTTTTTCACTGTTTTTAAGCGTTTTAGCAGGATTATTGGTGTTTTTTGACGGTTTTTCACTGTTTTTAAGCGTTTTAGCAGGGTTATTGGTGTTTTTTGACGGTTTTTCACTGTTTTTAAGTGTTTTAGCAGGGTTATTGGTGTTTTTTGACGGTTTTTCACTGTTTTTAAGCGTTTTAGCAAGGTTATTGGTGTTTTTTGACGGTTTTCCACTGTTTTTAAGCGTTTTAGCAGGGTTATTGGTGTTTTTTGACGGTTTTCCACTGTTTTTAAGCGTTTTAGCAGGGTTATTAGTGTTTTTTGACGGTTTTTCACTGTTTTTAAGCGTTTTAGCAGGGTTATAGGTGTTTTTTGACGGTTTTTCACTGTTTTTAAGCGTTTCGGCAGGGTTATTGGTGTTTTTTGACGGTTTTTCACTGTTTTTAAGCGTTTTAGCAGGGTTATTGCTGTTTTTTGACGGTTTTTCACTGTTTTTAAGCGTTTTAGCAGGGTTATTGGTGTTTTTTGACGGTTTTTCACTGTTTTTAAGCGTTTTAACAGGGTTATTGGTGTTTTTTGACGGTTTTTCACTGTTTTTAAGCGTTTTAGCAGGGTTATTGGTGTTTTTTGACGGTTTTTCACTGTTTTTAAGCGTTTTAGCAGGGTTATTGGTGTTTTTTGACGGTTTTTCACTGTTTTTAAGCGTTTTAGCAGGGTTATTGCAGTTTTTGACGGTTTTTCACTGTTTTTAAGCGTTTTAGCAGGGTTATTGGTGTTTTTTGACGGTTTTCCACTGTTTTTAAGCGTTTTAGCAGGGTTATTGGTGTTTTTTGACGGTTTTTCACTGTTTTTAAGCGTTTTAGCAGGGTTATTGGTGTTTTTTGACGGTTTTCCACTGTTTTTAAGCGTTTTAGCAGGGTTATTGGTGTTTTTTGACGGTTTTTCACTGTTTTTAAGCGTTTTAGCAGGGTTATTGGTGTTTTTTGACGGTTTTTCACTGTTTTTAAGCGTTTTAGCAGGGTTATTGGTGTTTTTTGACGGTTTTTCACTGTTTTTAAGCGTTTTAGCAGGGTTATTGGTGTTTTTTGACGGTTTTTCACTGTTTTTAAGCGTTTTAGCAGGGTTATTGGTGTTTTTTGACGGTTTTTCACTGTTTTTAAGCGTTTTAGCAGGGTTATTGGTGTTTTTTGACGGTTTTTCACTGTTTTTAAGCGTTTTAGCAGGGTTATTGGTGTTTTTTGACGGTTTTTCACTGTTTTTAAGCGTTTTAGCAGGGTTATTGGTGTTTTTTGACGGTTTTTCACTGTTTTTAAGCGTTTTAGCAGGGTTATTGGTGTTTTTTGACGGTTTTTCACTGTTTTTAAGCGTTTTAGCAGGGTTATTGGTGTTTTTTGACGGTTTTTCACTGTTTTTAAGCGTTTTAGCAGGGTTATTGGTGTTTTTTGACGTTTTTTCACTGTTTTTAAGCGTTTCAGCAGGGTTATTGGTGTTTTTTGACGTTTTTTCACTGTTTTTAAGCGTTTTAGCAGGGTTATTGGTGTTTTTTGACGGTTTTTCACTGTTTTTAAGCGTTTTAGCAGGGTTATTGGTGTTTTTTGACGGTTTTTCACTGTTTTTAAGCGTTTTAACAGGGTTATTGGTGTTTTTTGACGGTTTTTCACTGTTTTTAAGCGTTTTAGCAGGGTTATTGGTGTTTTTTGACGGTTTTTCACTGTTTTTAAGCGTTTTAGCAGGGTTATTGGTGTTTTTTGACGGTTTTTCACTGTTTTTAAGCGTTTTAGCAGGGTTATTGGTGTTTTTTGACGGTTTTTCACTGTTTTTAAGCGTTTTAGCAGGGTTATTGGTGTTTTTTGACGGTTTTTCACTGTTTTTAAGCGTTTTAGCAGGGTTATTGGTGTTTTTTGACGGTTTTTCACTGTTTTTAAGCGTTTTAGCAGGGTTATTGGTGTTTTTTGACGGTTTTTCACTGTTTTTAAGCGTTTTAGCAGGGTTATAGGTGTTTTTTGACGGTTTTTCACTGTTTTTAAGCGTTTCAGCAGGGTTATTGGTGTTTTTTGACGGTTTTTCACTGTTTTTAAGCGTTTCAGCAGGGTTATTGGTGTTTTTTGACTGTTTTTCACTGTTTTTAAGCGTTTTAGCAGGGTTATTGGTGTTTTTTGACGGTTTTTCACTGTTTTTAAGCGTTTTAGCAGGGTTATTGGTGTTTTTTGACGGTTTTTCACTGTTTTTAAGCGTTTTAGCAGGGTTATTGGTGTTTTTTGACGGTTTTTCACTGTTTTTAAGCGTTTTAGCAGGGTTATTGGTGTTTTTTGACGGTTTTTCACTGTTTTTAAGCGTTTTAGCAGGGTTATTGGTGTTTTTTGACGGTTTTTCACTGTTTTTAAGCGTTTTAGCAGGGTTATTGGTGTTTTTTGACGGTTTTTCACTGTTTTTAAGCGTTTTAGCAGGGTTATTGGTGTTTTTTGACGGTTTTTCACTGTTTTTAAGCGTTTTAGCAGGGTTATGGTGTTTTTTGACGGTTTTTCACTGTTTTTA
>NW_027556648.1:0-22729 GCF_964204865.1 Styela clava
AGCAGGGTTATTGGTGTTTTTGACGGTTTTTCACTGTTTTTAAGCGTTTCAGCAGGGTTATTGGTGTTTTTTGACTGTTTTTCACTGTTTTTAGGCGTTTTAGCAGGGTTATTGGTGTTTTTTGACGGTTTTTCACTCTTTTTAAGCGTTTTAGCAGGGTTATTGGTGTTTTTTGACGGTTTTTCACTGTTTTTAAGCGTTTTAGCAGGGTTATTGGTGTTTTTTGACGGTTTTTCACTGTTTTTAAGCGTTTTAGCGGGGTTATAGGTGTTTTTTGACGGTTTTTCACTGTTTTAAGCGTTTCAGCAGGGTTATTGGTGTTTTTTGAGTGTTTTTCACTGTTTTTAAGCGTTTCAGCAGGGTTATTGGTGTTTTTTGAGTGTTTTTCACTGTTTTTAAGCGTTTCAGCAGGGTTATTGGTGTTTTTTGACGGTTTTTCACTGTTTTTAAGCGTTTCAGCAGGGTTGTTGGTATTTTTTGACGGTTTTTCACTGTTTTTAAGCGTTTTAGCAGGGTTATTGGTGTTTTTTGACGGTTTTTCACTGTTTTTAAGCGTTTTAGCAGGGTTATAGGTGTTTTTTGACGGTTTTTCACTGTTTTTAAGCGTTTCAGCGGGGTTATTGGTGTTTTTTGACGGTTTTTCACTGTTTTTAAGCGTTTTAGCAGGGTTATTGGTGTTTTTTGACGGTTTTTCACTGTTTTTAAGCGTTTTAGCAGGGTTATTGGTGTTTTTTGACGGTTTTCACTGTTTTTAAGCGTTTCAGCAGGGTTATTGGTGTTTTTTGAGTGTTTTTCACTGTTTTTAAGCGTTTTAGCAGGATTATTGGTGTTTTTTGACGGTTTTTCACTATTTTTAAGCGTTTTAGCAGGGTTATAGGTGTTTTTGACGGTTTTTCACTGTTTTTAAGCGTTTCAGCGGGGTTATTGGTGTTTTTTGACGGTTTTTCACTGTTTTTAAGCGTTTTAGCAGGGTTATTGGTGTTTTTTGACGGTTTTTCACTGTTTTTAAGCGTTTTAGCAGGGTTATTGGTGTTTTTTGACGGTTTTTCACTGTTTTTAAGCGTTTTAGCAGGGTTATAGGTGTTTTTTGACGGTTTTTCACTGTTTTTAAGCGTTTCAGCGGGGTTATTGGTGTTTTTTGACGGTTTTTCACTGTTTTTAAGCGTTTTAGCAGGGTTATTGGTGTTTTTGACGGTTTTTCACTGTTTTTAAGCGTTTTAGCAGAGTTATTGGTGTTTTTTGACGGTTTTTCACTGTTTTTAAGCGTTTCAGCAGGGTTATTGGTGTTTTTTGAGTGTTTTTCACTGTTTTTAAGCGTTTTAGCAGGGTTATTGGTGTTTTTTGACGGTTTTTCACTGTTTTTAAGCGTTTTAGCAGGGTTATAGGTGTTTTTTGACGGTTTTTCACTGTTTTTAAGCGTTTCAGCAGGGTTATTGGTGTTTTTTGACGGTTTTTCACTGTTTTTAAGCGTTTTAGCAGGGTTATTGGTGTTTTTTGACGGTTTTTCACTGTTTTTAAGCGTTTTAGCAGGGTTATTGGTGTTTTTTGACGGTTTTTCACTGTTTTTAAGCGTTTTAGCAGGGTTATTGGTGTTTTTTGACGGTTTTCACTGTTTTTAAGCGTTTTAGCAGGGTTATTGGTGTTTTTTGACGGTTTTTCATTGTTTTTAAGCGTTTTAGCAGGGTTATTGGTGTTTTTTGACGGTTTTCACTGTTTTTAAGCGTTTTAGCAGGGTTATTGGTGTTTTTGACGGTTTTTCACTGTTTTTAAGCGTTTCAGCAGGTTATTGGTGTTTTTTGACGGTTTTTCACTGTTTTTAAGCGTTTCAGCAGGGTTATTGGTGTTTTTTGACGGTTTTCACTGTTTTTAAGCGTTTTAGCGGGATTATTGGTGTTTTTTGACGGTTTTTCACTGTTTTTAAGCGTTTCAGCAGGGTTATTGGTGTTTTTTGACGGTTTTTCACTGTTTTTAAGCGTTTCAGCAGGGTTATTGGTGTTTTTTGACGGTTTTTCACTGTTTTTAAGCGTTTTAGCAGGGTTATTGGTGTTTTTTGACGGTTTTTCACTGTTTTTAAGCGTTTTAGCAGAGTTATTGGTGTTTTTTGACGCTTTTTCACTGTTTTTAAGCGTTTTAGCAGGGTTATTGGTGTTTTTTGACGGTTTTTCACTGTTTTTAAGCGTTTTAGCAGGGTTATTGGTGTTTTTTGACGGTTTTTCACTGTTTTTAAGCGTTTTAGCAGGGTTATTGGTGTTTTTTGACGGTTTTTCACTGTTTTTAAGCGTTTTAGCAGGGTTATTGGTGTTTTTTGACGGTTTTTTCACTGTTTTTAAGCGTTTAAGCAGGGTTATTGGTGTTTTTTGACGGTTTTTCACTGTTTTTAAGCGTTTCAGAAGGGTTATTGGTGTTTTTTGACGGTTTTTCACTGTTTTTAAGCGTTTCAGCAGGGTTATTGGTGTTTTTTGACGGTTTTTCACTGTTTTTAAGCGTTTTAGCGGGATTATTGGTGTTTTTTGACGGTTTTTCACTGTTTTTAAGCGTTTCAGCAGGGTTATTGGTGTTTTTTGACGGTTTTTCACTGTTTTTAAGCGTTTCAGCAGGGTTATTGGTGTTTTTTGACGGTTTTCACTGTTTTTAAGCGTTTTAGCAGGGTTATTGGTGTTTTTTGACGGTTTTTCACTGTTTTTAAGCGTTTTAGCAGGTTATTGGTGTTTTTTGACGGTTTTTCACTGTTTTTAAGCGTTTTAGCAGGGTTATTGGTGTTTTTTGACGGTTTTTCACTGTTTTTAAGCGTTTTAGCAGGGTTATTGGTGTTTTTTGACGGTTTTTCACTGTTTTTAAGCGTTTTAGCAGGTTATTGGTGTTTTTTGACGGTTTTTCACTGTTTTTGAGCGTTTTAGCAGGGTTATTGGTGTTTTTTGACGGTTTTTCACTGTTTTTAAGCGTTTCAGCAGGGTTATTGGTGTTTTTGACGGTTTTTCACTGTTTTTAAGCGTTTCAGCAGGGTTATTGGTGTTTTTTGACTGTTTTTCACTGTTTTTAGGCGTTTTAGCAGGGTTATTGGTGTTTTTTGACGGTTTTTCATTGTTTTTAAGCGTTTTAGCAGGGTTATTGGTGTTTTTTGACGGTTTTTCACTGTTTTTAAGCGTTTTAGCAGGGTTATTGGTGTTTTTTGACGGTTTTTCACTGTTTTTAAGCGTTTCAGCAGGGTTATTGGTGTTTTTTGACGGTTTTTCACTGTTTTTAAGCGTTTCAGCAGGGTTATTGGTGTTTTTTGACGGTTTTTCACTGTTTTTAAGCGTTTTAGCGGGATTATTGGTGTTTTTTGACGGTTTTTCACTGTTTTTAAGCGTTTCAGCAGGGTTATTGGTGTTTTTTGACGGTTTTTCACTGTTTTTAAGCGTTTCAGCAGGGTTATTGGTGTTTTTTGACGGTTTTTCACTGTTTTTAAGCGTTTTAGCAGGGTTATTGGTGTTTTTTGACGGTTTTTCACTGTTTTTAAGCGTTTTAGCAGAGTTATTGGTGTTTTTTGACGCTTTTTCACTGTTTTTAAGCGTTTTAGCAGGGTTATTGGTGTTTTTTGACGGTTTTTCACTGTTTTAAGCGTTTTAGCAGGGTTATTGGTGTTTTTTGACGGTTTTTTCACTGTTTTTAAGCGTTTTAGCAGGGTTATTGGTGTTTTTTGACGGTTTTTCACTGTTTTTAAGCGTTTTAGCAGGGTTATTGGTGTTTTTTGACGGTTTTTCACTGTTTTTAAGCGTTTAAGCAGGGTTATTGGTGTTTTTTGACGGTTTTTCACTGTTTTTAAGCGTTTCAGAAGGGTTATTGGTGTTTTTTGACGGTTTTTCACTGTTTTTAAGCGTTTCAGCAGGGTTATTGGTGTTTTTTGACGGTTTTTCACTGTTTTTAAGCGTTTTAGCGGGATTATTGGTGTTTTTTGACGGTTTTTCACTGTTTTTAAGCGTTTCAGCAGGGTTATTGGTGTTTTTTGACGGTTTTTCACTGTTTTTAAGCGTTTCAGCAGGGTTATTGGTGTTTTTTGACGGTTTTTCACTGTTTTTAAGCGTTTTAGCAGGGTTATTGGTGTTTTTTGACGGTTTTTCACTGTTTTTAAGCGTTTTAGCAGGGTTATTGGTGTTTTTTGACGGTTTTTCACTGTTTTTAAGCGTTTTAGCAGGGTTATTGGTGTTTTTTTGACGGTTTTTCACTGTTTTAAGCGTTTTAGCAGGGTTATTGGTGTTTTTTGACGGTTTTTCACTGTTTTTAAGCGTTTTAGCAGGGTTATTGGTGTTTTTTGACGGTTTTTCACTGTTTTTTGAGCGTTTTAGCAGGGTTATTGGTGTTTTTTGACGGTTTTTCACTGTTTTTAAGCGTTTCAGCAGGGTTATTGGTGTTTTTGACGGTTTTTCACTGTTTTTAAGCGTTTCAGCAGGGTTATTGGTGTTTTTTGACTGTTTTTCACTGTTTTTAGGCGTTTTAGCAGGGTTATTGGTGTTTTTTGACGGTTTTTTCACTCTTTTTAAGCGTTTTAGCAGGGTTATTGGTGTTTTTTGACGGTTTTTCACTGTTTTTAAGCGTTTTAGCAGGGTTATTGGTGTTTTTGACGGTTTTTCACTGTTTTTAAGCGTTTTAGCGGGGTTATAGGTGTTTTTTGACGGTTTTTCACTGTTTTTAAGCGTTTCAGCAGGGTTATTGGTGTTTTTTGAGTGTTTTTCACTGTTTTTAAGCGTTTCAGCAGGTTATTGGTGTTTTTTGAGTGTTTTTCACTGTTTTTAAGCGTTTCAGCAGGGTTATTGGTGTTTTTTGACGGTTTTTCACTGTTTTTAAGCGTTTCAGCAGGGTTATTGGTATTTTTTGACGGTTTTTCACTGTTTTTAAGCGTTTTAGCAGGGTTATTGGTGTTTTTTGACGGTTTTTCACTGTTTTTAAGCGTTTTAGCAGGGTTATAGGTGTTTTTTGACGGTTTTTCACTGTTTTTAAGCGTTTCAGCGGGGTTATTGGTGTTTTTTGACGGTTTTTCACTGTTTTTAAAGCGTTTTAGCAGGGTTATTGGTGTTTTTTGACGGTTTTTCACTGTTTTTAAGCGTTTCAGAAGGGTTATTGGTGTTTTTTGACGGTTTTTCACTGTTTTTAAGCGTTTTAGCAGAGTTATTGGTGTTTTTTGACGGTTTTTCACTGTTTTTAAGCGTTTCAGAAGGGTTATTGGTGTTTTTGACGATTTTTCACTGTTTTTAAGCGTTTTAGCAGGGTTTAGGTGTTTTTTGACTGTTTTTCACTGTTTTTAAGCGTTTCAGCAGGGTTATTGGTGTTTTTTGAGTGTTTTTCACTGTTTTTAAGCGTTTTAGCAGGGTTATTGGTGTTTTTTGACGGTTTTTCACTATTTTTAAGCGTTTTAGCAGGGTTATAGGTGTTTTTTGACGGTTTTTCACTGTTTTTAAGCGTTTCAGCGGGGTTATTGGTGTTTTTTGACGGTTTTTCACTGTTTTTAAGCGTTTTAGCAGGGTTATTGGTGTTTTTTGACGGTTTTTCACTGTTTTTAAGCGTTTTAGCAGGGTTATAGGTGTTTTTTGACGGTTTTTCACTGTTTTTAAGCGTTTCAGCGGGGTTATTGGTGTTTTTTGACGGTTTTTCACTGTTTTTAAGCGTTTTAGCAGGGTTATTGGTGTTTTTTGACGGTTTTTCACTGTTTTTAAGCGTTTTAGCAGAGTTATTGGTGTTTTTTGACGGTTTTTCACTGTTTTTAAGCGTTTCAGCAGGGTTATTGGTGTTTTTTGAGTGTTTTTCACTGTTTTTAAGCGTTTTAGCAGGGTTATTGGTGTTTTTTGACGGTTTTTCACTGTTTTTAAGCGTTTTAGCAGGGTTATAGGTGTTTTTTGACGGTTTTTCACTGTTTTTAAGCGTTTCAGCAGGGTTATTGGTGTTTTTTGACGGTTTTTCACTGTTTTTAAGCGTTTTAGCAGGGTTATTGGTGTTTTTTGACGGTTTTTCACTGTTTTTGAGCGTTTTAGCAGGGTTATTGGTGTTTTTTGACGGTTTTTCACTGTTTTTAAGCGTTTTAGCAGGGTTATTGGTGTTTTTTGACGGTTTTCACTGTTTTTAAGCGTTTTAGCAGGGTTATTGGTGTTTTTTGACGGTTTTTCATTGTTTTTAAGCGTTTTAGCAGGGTTATTGGTGTTTTTTGACGGTTTTTCACTGTTTTTAAGCGTTTTAGCAGGGTTATTGGTGTTTTTTGACGGTTTTTTACTGTTTTTAAGCGTTTTAGCAGGGTTATTGGTGTTTTTTGACGGTTTTTCACTGTTTTTAAGCGTTTCAGAAGGGTTATTGGTGTTTTTTGACGGTTTTTCACTGTTTTTAAGCGTTTTAGCAGGGTTATTGGTGTTTTTTGACGGTTTTTCACTCTTTTTAAGCGTTTTAGCAGGGTTATTGGTGTTTTTTGACGGTTTTTCACTGTTTTTAAGCGTTTTAGCAGGGTTATTGGTGTTTTTTGACGGTTTTTCACTGTTTTTAAGCGTTTCAGAAGGGTTATTGGTGTTTTTTGACGGTTTTTCACTGTTTTTAAGCGTTTCAGCAGGGTTATTGGTGTTTTTTGACGGTTTTTCACTATTTTTAAGCGTTTTAGCAGGGTTATAGGTGTTTTTTGACGGTTTTTCACTGTTTTTAAGCGTTTCAGCAGGGTTATTGGTGTTTTTTGAGTGTTTTTCACTGTTTTTAAGCGTTTTAGCAGGGTTATTGGTGTTTTTTGACGCTTTTTCACTGTTTTTAAGCGTTTTAGCAGGGTTATTGGTGTTTTTTGACGGTTTTTCACTGTTTTTAGGCGTTTTAGCAGGGTTATTGGTGTTTTTTGACGGTTTTTCACTGTTTTTAAGCGTTTTAGCAGGGTTATTGGTGTTTTTTGACGGTTTTTCACTGTTTTTAAGCGTTTTAGCAGGGTTATTGGTGTTTTTTGACGGTTTTTCACTGTTTTTAAGCGTTTTAGCAGGGTTATTGGTGTTTTTTGACGGTTTTTCACTGTTTTTAAGCGTTTCAGAAGGGTTATTGGTGTTTTTTGACGGTTTTTCACTGTTTTTAAGCGTTTCAGCAGGGTTATTGGTGTTTTTTGACTGTTTTTCACTGTTTTTAAGCGTTTTAGCAGGGTTATTGGTGTTTTTTGACGGTTTTTCACTGTTTTTAAGCGTTTTAGCAGGGTTATTGGTGTTTTTTGACGGTTTTTCACTGTTTTTAAGCGTTTTAGCAGGGTTATTGGTGTTTTTTGACGGTTTTTCACTGTTTTTAAGCGTTTTAGCAGGGTTATTGGTGTTTTTTTACGGTTTTCACTGTTTTTAAGCGTTTTAGCAGGGTTATTGGTGTTTTTTGACGGTTTTTCATTGTTTTTAAGCGTTTTAGCAGGGTTATTGGTGTTTTTTGACGGTTTTTCACTGTTTTTAAGCGTTTTAGCAGGGTTATTGGTGTTTTTTGACGGTTTTTTACTGTTTTTAAGCGTTTTAGCAGGGTTATTGGTGTTTTTTGACGGTTTTTCACTGTTTTTAAGCGTTTCAGAAGGGTTATTGGTGTTTTTTGACGGTTTTTCACTGTTTTTAAGCGTTTTAGCAGGGTTATTGGTGTTTTTTGACGGTTTTTCACTCTTTTTAAGCGTTTTAGCAGGGTTATTGGTGTTTTTTGACGGTTTTTCACTGTTTTTAAGCGTTTTAGCAGGGTTATTGGTGTTTTTTGACGGTTTTTCACTGTTTTTAAGCGTTTCAGAAGGGTTATTGGTGTTTTTTGACGGTTTTTCACTGTTTTTAAGCGTTTCAGCAGGGTTATTGGTGTTTTTTGACGGTTTTTCACTATTTTTAAGCGTTTTAGCAGGGTTATAGGTGTTTTTTGACGGTTTTTCACTGTTTTTAAGCGTTTCAGCAGGGTTATTGGTGTTTTTTGAGTGTTTTTCACTGTTTTTAAGCGTTTTAGCAGGGTTATTGGTGTTTTTTGACGCTTTTTCACTGTTTTTAAGCGTTTTAGCAGGGTTATTGGTGTTTTTTGACGGTTTTTCACTGTTTTTAAGCGTTTTAGCAGGGTTATTGGTGTTTTTTGACGGTTTTTCACTGTTTTTAAGCGTTTTAGCAGGGTTATTGGTGTTTTTTGACGGTTTTTCACTGTTTTTAAGCGTTTTAGCAGGGTTATTGGTGTTTTTTGACGGTTTTTCACTGTTTTTAAGCGTTTTAGCAGGGTTATTGGTGTTTTTTGACGGTTTTTCACTGTTTTTAAGCGTTTCAGAAGGGTTATTGGTGTTTTTTGACGGTTTTTCACTGTTTTTAAGCGTTTCAGCAGGGTTATTGGTGTTTTTTGACTGTTTTTCACTGTTTTTAAGCGTTTTAGCAGGGTTATTGGTGTTTTTTGACGGTTTTTCACTCTTTTTAAGCGTTTTAGCAGGGTTATTGGTGTTTTTTGACGGTTTTTCACTGTTTTTAAGCGTTTTAGCAGGGTTATTGGTGTTTTTTGACGGTTTTTCACTGTTTTTAAGCGTTTTAGCAGGGTTATAGGTGTTTTTTGACGGTTTTTCACTGTTTTTAAGCGTTTCAGCAGGGTTATTGGTGTTTTTTGACGGTTTTTCACTGTTTTTAAGCGTTTTAGCAGGGTTATTGGTGTTTTTTGACGGTTTTTCACTGTTTTTAAGCGTTTTAGCAGGGTTATTGGTGTTTTTTGACGGTTTTTCACTGTTTTTAAGCGTTTTAGCAGGGTTATTGGTGTTTTTTGACGGTTTTTCACTGTTTTTAAGCGTTTTAGCAGGGTTATTGGTGTTTTTTCACTGTTTTTAAGCGTTTTAGCAGGGTTATTGGTGTTTTTTGACGGTTTTTCACTGTTTTTAAGCGTTTTAGCAGGGTTATCGGTGTATTTTTGACGGTTTTTCACTGTTTTTAAGCGTTTCAGCGGGGTTATTGGTGTTTTTTGACGGTTTTTCACTGTTTTTAAGCGTTTTCGCAAGGTTATTGGTGTTTTTTGACGGTTTTTCACTGTTTTTAAGCGTTTTAGCAGGGTTATAGGTGTTTTTTGACGGTTTTTCACTGTTTTTAAGCGTTTCAGCGGGGTTATTGGTGTTTTTTGACGGTTTTTCACTGTTTTTAAGCGTTTTAGCAGGGTTATTGGTGTTTTTTGACGGTTTTTCACTCTTTTTAAGCATTTTGGCAGGGTTATTGGTGTTTTTTGACGGTTTTTCACTGTTTTTAAGCGTTTTAGCACGGTTATTGGTGTTTTTTGACGGTTTTTCACTGTTTTTAAGCGTTTTAGCAGGGTTATTGGTGTTTTTTGACGGTTTTTCACTCTTTTTAAGCGTTTTAGCAGGGTTATTGGTGTTTTTTGACGGTTTTTCACTGTTTTTAAGCGTTTTAGCAGGGTTATTGGTGTTTTTTGACGGTTTTTCACTGTTTTTAAGCGTTTTAGCAGGGTTATAGGTGTTTTTTGACGGTTTTTCACTGTTTTTAAGCGTTTCAGCAGGGTTATTGGTGTTTTTTGACGGTTTTTCACTGTTTTTAAGCGTTTTAGCAGGGTTATTGGTGTTTTTTGAGTGTTTTTCACTGTTTTTAAGCGTTTTAGCAGGGTTATTGGTGTTTTTTGACGCTTTTTCACTGTTTTTAAGCGTTTTAGCAGGGTTATTGGTGTTTTTTGACGGTTTTTCACTGTTTTTAGGCGTTTTAGCAGGGTTATTGGTGTTTTTTGACGGTTTTTCACTGTTTTTAAGCGTTTTAGCAGGGTTATTGGTGTTTTTGACGGTTTTTCACTGTTTTTAAGCGTTTTAGCAGGGTTATTGGTGTTTTTTGACGGTTTTTCACTGTTTTTAAGCGTTTTAGCAGGGTTATTGGTGTTTTTTGACGGTTTTTCACTGTTTTTAAGCGTTTCAGAAGGGTTATTGGTGTTTTTTGACGGTTTTTCACTGTTTTTAAGCGTTTCAGCAGGGTTATTGGTGTTTTTTGACTGTTTTTCACTGTTTTTAAGCGTTTTAGCAGGGTTATTGGTGTTTTTTGACGGTTTTTCACTGTTTTTAAGCGTTTTAGCAGGGTTATTGGTGTTTTTTGACGGTTTTTCACTGTTTTTAAGCGTTTTAGCAGGGTTATTGGTGTTTTTTGACGGTTTTTCACTGTTTTTAAGCGTTTTAGCAGGGTTATTGGTGTTTTTTTACGGTTTTCACTGTTTTTAAGCGTTTTAGCAGGGTTATTGGTGTTTTTTGACGGTTTTTCATTGTTTTTAAGCGTTTTAGCAGGGTTATTGGTGTTTTTTGACGGTTTTTCACTGTTTTTAAGCGTTTTAGCAGGGTTATTGGTGTTTTTTGACGGTTTTTTACTGTTTTTAAGCGTTTTAGCAGGGTTATTGGTGTTTTTTGACGGTTTTTCACTGTTTTTAAGCGTTTCAGAAGGGTTATTGGTGTTTTTTGACGGTTTTTCACTGTTTTTAAGCGTTTTAGCAGGGTTATTGGTGTTTTTTGACGGTTTTTCACTCTTTTTAAGCGTTTTAGCAGGGTTATTGGTGTTTTTTGACGGTTTTTCACTGTTTTTAAGCGTTTTAGCAGGGTTATTGGTGTTTTTTGACGGTTTTTCACTGTTTTTAAGCGTTTCAGAAGGGTTATTGGTGTTTTTTGACGGTTTTTCACTGTTTTTAAGCGTTTCAGCAGGGTTATTGGTGTTTTTTGACGGTTTTTCACTATTTTTAAGCGTTTTAGCAGGGTTATAGGTGTTTTTTGACGGTTTTTCACTGTTTTTAAGCGTTTCAGCAGGGTTATTGGTGTTTTTTGAGTGTTTTTCACTGTTTTTAAGCGTTTTAGCAGGGTTATTGGTGTTTTTTGACGCTTTTTCACTGTTTTTAAGCGTTTTAGCAGGGTTATTGGTGTTTTTTGACGGTTTTTCACTGTTTTTAAGCGTTTTAGCAGGGTTATTGGTGTTTTTTGACGGTTTTTCACTGTTTTTAAGCGTTTTAGCAGGGTTATTGGTGTTTTTTGACGGTTTTTCACTGTTTTTAAGCGTTTTAGCAGGGTTATTGGTGTTTTTTGACGGTTTTTCACTGTTTTTAAGCGTTTTAGCAGGGTTATTGGTGTTTTTTGACGGTTTTTCACTGTTTTTAAGCGTTTCAGAAGGGTTATTGGTGTTTTTTGACGGTTTTTCACTGTTTTTAAGCGTTTCAGCAGGGTTATTGGTGTTTTTTGACTGTTTTTCACTGTTTTTAAGCGTTTTAGCAGGGTTATTGGTGTTTTTTGACGGTTTTTCACTCTTTTTAAGCGTTTTAGCAGGGTTATTGGTGTTTTTTGACGGTTTTTCACTGTTTTTAAGCGTTTTAGCAGGGTTATTGGTGTTTTTTGACGGTTTTTCACTGTTTTTAAGCGTTTTAGCAGGGTTATAGGTGTTTTTTGACGGTTTTTCACTGTTTTTAAGCGTTTCAGCAGGGTTATTGGTGTTTTTTGACGGTTTTTCACTGTTTTTAAGCGTTTTAGCAGGGTTATTGGTGTTTTTTGACGGTTTTTCACTGTTTTTAAGCGTTTTAGCAGGGTTATTGGTGTTTTTTGACGGTTTTTCACTGTTTTTAAGCGTTTTAGCAGGGTTATTGGTGTTTTTTGACGGTTTTTCACTGTTTTTAAGCGTTTTAGCAGGGTTATTGGTGTTTTTTCACTGTTTTTAAGCGTTTTAGCAGGGTTATTGGTGTTTTTTGACGGTTTTTCACTGTTTTTAAGCGTTTTAGCAGGGTTATCGGTGTATTTTTGACGGTTTTTCACTGTTTTTAAGCGTTTCAGCGGGGTTATTGGTGTTTTTTGACGGTTTTTCACTGTTTTTAAGCGTTTTCGCAAGGTTATTGGTGTTTTTTGACGGTTTTTCACTGTTTTTAAGCGTTTTAGCAGGGTTATAGGTGTTTTTTGACGGTTTTTCACTGTTTTTAAGCGTTTCAGCGGGGTTATTGGTGTTTTTTGACGGTTTTTCACTGTTTTTAAGCGTTTTAGCAGGGTTATTGGTGTTTTTTGACGGTTTTTCACTCTTTTTAAGCATTTTGGCAGGGTTATTGGTGTTTTTTGACGGTTTTTCACTGTTTTTAAGCGTTTTAGCAGGGTTATTGGTGTTTTTTGACGGTTTTTCACTGTTTTTAAGCGTTTTAGCAGGGTTATTGGTGTTTTTTGACGGTTTTTCACTCTTTTTAAGCGTTTTAGCAGGGTTATTGGTGTTTTTTGACGGTTTTTCACTGTTTTTAAGCGTTTTAGCAGGGTTATTGGTGTTTTTTGACGGTTTTTCACTGTTTTTAAGCGTTTTAGCAGGGTTATAGGTGTTTTTTGACGGTTTTTCACTGTTTTTAAGCGTTTCAGCAGGGTTATTGGTGTTTTTTGACGGTTTTTCACTGTTTTTAAGCGTTTTAGCAGGGTTATTGGTGTTTTTTGACGGTTTTTCACTGTTTTTAAGCGTTTTAGCAGGGTTATTGGTGTTTTTTGACGGTTTTTCACTGTTTTTAAGCGTTTTAGCAGGGTTATTGGTGTTTTTTGACGGTTTTTCACTGTTTTTAAGCGTTTTAGCAGGGTTATTGGTGTTTTTTGACGGTTTTTCACTGTTTTTAAGCGTTTTAGCAGGGTTATTGGTGTTTTTTGACGGTTTTTCACTGTTTTTGAGCGTTTTAGCAGGGTTATTGGTGTTTTTTGACGGTTTTTCACTGTTTTTAAGCGTTTTAGCAGAGTTATTGGTGTTTTTTGACGGTTTTTCACTGTTTTTAAGCGTTTTAGCAGGGTTATTGGTGTTTTTTGACGGTTTTTCACTGTTTTTAAGCGTTTTAGCAGAGTTATTGGTGTTTTTTGACGGTTTTTCACTGTTTTTAAGCGTTTCAGCAGGGTTATTGGTGTTTTTTGAGTGTTTTTCACTGTTTTTAAGCGTTTTAGCAGGGTTATTGGTGTTTTTTGACGGTTTTTCACTGTTTTTAAGCGTTTTAGCAGGGTTATAGGTGTTTTTTGACGGTTTTTCACTGTTTTTAAGCGTTTCAGGAGGGTTATTGGTGTTTTTTGACGGTTTTTCACTGTTTTTAAGCGTTTTAGCAGGGTTATTGGTGTTTTTTGACGGTTTTTCACTGTTTTTAAGCGTTTTAGCAGGGTTATTGGTGTTTTTTGACGGTTTTTCACTGTTTTTAAGCGTTTTAGCAGGGTTATTGGTGTTTTTTGACGGTTTTCACTGTTTTTAAGCGTTTTAGCAGGGTTATTGTAGTTTTTTGACGGTTTTTCATTGTTTTTAAGCGTTTTAGCAGGGTTATTGGTGTTTTTTGACGGTTTTTCACTGTTTTTAAGCGTTTTAGCAGGGTTATTGGTGTTTTTTGACGGTTTTTTACTGTTTTTAAGCGTTTTAGCAGGGTTATTGGTGTTTTTTGACGGTTTTTCACTGTTTTTAAGCGTTTCAGAAGGGTTGTTGGTGTTTTTTGACGGTTTTTCACTGTTTTTAAGCGTTTTAGCAGGGTTATTGGTGTTTTTTGACGGTTTTTCACTCTTTTTAAGCGTTTTAGCAGGGTTATTGGTGTTTTTTGACGGTTTTTCACTGTTTTTAAGCGTTTTAGCAGGGTTATTGGTGTTTTTTGACGGTTTTTCACTGTTTTTAAGCGTTTCAGAAGGGTTATTGGTGTTTTTTGACGGTTTTTCACTGTTTTTAAGCGTTTCAGCAGGGTTATTGGTGTTTTTTGACGGTTTTTCACTGTTTTTAAGCGTTTTAGCAGGGTTATTGGTGTTTTTTGACGGTTTTTCACTCTTTTCAAGCATTTTAGCAGGGTTATTGGTGTTTTTTGACGGTTTTTCACTGTTTTTAAGCGTTTTAGCAGGGTTATTGGTGTTTTTTGACGGTTTTTCACTGTTTTTAAGCGTTTCAGCAGGGTTATTGGTGTTTTTTGACGGTTTTTCACTGTTTTTAAGCGTTTTAGCAGGGTTATTGGTGTTTTTTGACGGTTTTTCACTGTTTTTAAGCGTTTCAGCGGGGTTATTGGTGTTTTTTGACGGTTTTTCACTGTTTTTAAGCGTTTTAGCAGGGTTATTGGTGTTTTTTGACGGTTTTTCACTCTTTTTAAGCATTTTAGCAGGGTTATTGGTGTTTTTTGACGGTTTTTCACTGTTTTTAAGCGTTTTAGCAGGGTTATTGGTGTTTTTTGACGGTTTTTCATTGTTTTTAAGCGTTTTAGCAGGGTTATTGGTATTTTTTGACGGTTTTTCACTCTTTTTAAGCGTTTTAGCAGGGTTATTGGTGTTTTTTGACGGTTTTTCACTGTTTTTAAGCGTTTTAGCAGGGTTATTGGTGTTTTTTGACGGTTTTTCACTGTTTTTAAGCGTTTTAGCAGGGTTATAGGTGTTTTTTGACGGTTTTTCACTGTTTTTAAGCGTTTCAGCAGGGTTATTGGTGTTTTTTGACGGTTTTTCACTGTTTTTAAGCGTTTTAGCAGGGTTATTGGTGTTTTTTGACGGTTTTTCACTGTTTTTAAGCGTTTTAGCAGGGTTATTGGTGTTTTTTGACGGTTTTTCACTGTTTTTAAGCGTTTTAGCAGGGTTATTGGTGTTTTTTGACGGTTTTTCACTGTTTTTAAGCGTTTTAGCAGGGTTATTGGTGTTTTTTGACGGTTTTTCACTGTTTTTAAGCGTTTTAGCAGGGTTATTGGTGTTTTTTGACGGTTTTTCACTGTTTTTGAGCGTTTTAGCAGGGTTATTGGTGTTTTTTGACGGTTTTTCACTGTTTTTAAGCGTTTTAGCAGAGTTATTGGTGTTTTTTGACGGTTTTTCACTGTTTTTAAGCGTTTTAACAGGGTTATTGGTGTTTTTTGACGGTTTTTCACTGTTTTTAAGCGTTTTAGCAGAGTTATTGGTGTTTTTTGACGGTTTTTCACTGTTTTTAAGCGTTTCAGCAGGGTTATTGGTGTTTTTTGAGTGTTTTTCACTGTTTTTAAGCGTTTTAGCAGGGTTATTGGTGTTTTTTGACGGTTTTTCACTGTTTTTAAGCGTTTTAGCAGGGTTATAGGTGTTTTTTGACGGTTTTTCACTGTTTTTAAGCGTTTCAGCAGGGTTATTGGTGTTTTTTGACGGTTTTTCACTGTTTTTAAGCGTTTTAGCAGGGTTATTGGTGTTTTTTGACGGTTTTTCACTGTTTTTAAGCGTTTTAGCAGGGTTATTGGTGTTTTTTGACGGTTTTTCACTGTTTTTAAGCGTTTTAGCAGGGTTATTGGTGTTTTTTGACGGTTTTCACTGTTTTTAAGCGTTTTAGCAGGGTTATTGTAGTTTTTTGACGGTTTTTCATTGTTTTTAAGCGTTTTAGCAGGGTTATTGGTGTTTTTTGACGGTTTTTCACTGTTTTTAAGCGTTTTAGCAGGGTTATTGGTGTTTTTTGACGGTTTTTTACTGTTTTTAAGCGTTTTAGCAGGGTTATTGGTGTTTTTTGACGGTTTTTCACTGTTTTTAAGCGTTTCAGAAGGGTTATTGGTGTTTTTTGACGGTTTTTCACTGTTTTTAAGCGTTTTAGCAGGGTTATTGGTGTTTTTTGACGGTTTTTCACTCTTTTTAAGCGTTTTAGCAGGGTTATTGGTGTTTTTTGTCGGTTTTTCACTGTTTTTAAGCGTTTTAGCAGGGTTATTGGTGTTTTTTGACGGTTTTTCACTGTTTTTAAGCGTTTCAGAAGGGTTATTGGTGTTTTTTGACGGTTTTTCACTGTTTTTAAGCGTTTCAGCAGGGTTATTGGTGTTTTTTGACGGTTTTTCACTATTTTTAAGCGTTTTAGCAGGGTTATAGGTGTTTTTTGACGGTTTTTCACTGTTTTTAAGCGTTTCAGCAGGGTTATTGGTGTTTTTTGAGTGTTTTTCACTGTTTTTAAGCGTTTTAGCAGGGTTATTGGTGTTTTTTGACGCTTTTTCACTGTTTTTAGGCGTTTTAGCAGGGTTATTGGTGTTTTTTGACGGTTTTTCACTGTTTTTAAGCGTTTTAGCAGGGTTATTGGTGTTTTTTGACGGTTTTTCACTGTTTTTAAGCGTTTTAGCAGGGTTATTGGTGTTTTTTGACGGTTTTTCACTGTTTTTAAGCGTTTTAGCAGGGTTATTGGTGTTTTTTGACGGTTTTTCACTGTTTTTAAGCGTTTTAGCAGGGTTATTGGTGTTTTTTGACGGTTTTTCACTGTTTTTAAGCGTTTCAGAAGGGTTATTGGTGTTTTTTGACGGTTTTTCACTGTTTTTAAGCGTTTCAGCAGGGTTATTGGTGTTTTTTGACTGTTTTTCACTGTTTTTAAGCGTTTTAGCAGGGTTATTGGTGTTTTTTGACGGTTTTTCACTCTTTTTAAGCGTTTTAGCAGGGTTATTGGTGTTTTTTGACGGTTTTTCACTGTTTTTAAGCGTTTTAGCAGGGTTATTTTTTTTTTTGACGGTTTTTCACTGTTTTTAAGCGTTTTAGCAGGGTTATAGGTGTTTTTTGACGGTTTTTCACTGTTTTTAAGCGTTTCAGCAGGGTTATTGGTGTTTTTTGACGGTTTTTCACTGTTTTTAAGCGTTTTAGCAGGGTTATTGGTGTTTTTTGACGGTTTTTCACTGTTTTTAAGCGTTTTAGCAGGGTTATTGGTGTTTTTTGACGGTTTTTCACTGTTTTTAAGCGTTTTAGCAGGGTTATTGGTGTTTTTTGACGGTTTTTCACTGTTTTTAAGCGTTTTAGCAGGGTTATTGGTGTTTTTTGACGGTTTTTCACTGTTTTTAAGCGTTTTAGCAGGGTTATTGGTGTTTTTTCACTGTTTTTAAGCGTTTTAGCAGGGTTATTGGTGTTTTTTGACGGTTTTTCACTGTTTTTAAGCGTTTTAGCAGGGTTATCGGTGATTTTTGACGGTTTTTCACTGTTTTTAAGCGTTTCAGCGGGGTTATTGGTGTTTTTTGACGGTTTTTCACTGTTTTCAAGCGTTTTCGCAGAGTTATTGGTGTTTTTTGACGGTTTTTCACTGTTTTTAAGCGTTTTAGCAGGGTTATAGGTGTTTTTTGACGGTTTTTCACTGTTTTTAAGCGTTTCAGCGGGGTTATTGGTGTTTTTTGACGGTTTTTCACTGTTTTTAAGCGTTTTAGCAGGGTTATTTGTGTTTTTTGACGGTTTTTCACTGTTTTTAAGCGTTTTAGCAGGGTTATTGGTGTTTTTTGACGGTTTTTCACTGTTTTTAAGCGTTTTAGCAGGGTTATTGGTGTTTTTTGACGGTTTTTCACTGTTTTTAAGCGTTTTAGCAGGGTTATTGGTGTTTTTTGACGGTTTTTCACTGTTTTTAAGCGTTTCAGAAGGGTTATTGGTGTTTTTTGACGGTTTTTCACTGTTTTTAAGCGTTTCAGCAGGGTTATTGGTGTTTTTTGACTGTTTTTCACTGTTTTTAAGCGTTTTAGCAGGGTTATTGGTGTTTTTTGACGGTTTTTCACTCTTTTTAAGCGTTTTAGCAGGGTTATTGGTGTTTTTTGACGGTTTTTCACTGTTTTTAAGCGTTTTAGCAGGGTTATTGGTGTTTTTTGACGGTTTTTCACTGTTTTTAAGCGTTTTAGCAGGGTTATAGGTGTTTTTTGACGGTTTTTCACTGTTTTTAAGCGTTTCAGCAGGGTTATTGGTGTTTTTTGACGGTTTTCCACTGTTTTTAAGCGTTTCAGCGGGGTTATTGGTGTTTTTTGACGGTTTTTCACTGTTTTTAAGCGTTTTAGCAGGGTTATTGGTGTTTTTTGACGGTTTTTCACTGTTTTTAAGCGTTTTAGCAGGGTTATTGGTGTTTTTTGACGGTTTTTCACTGTTTTTAAGCGTTTTAGCAGGGTTATAGGTGTTTTTTGACGGTTTTTCACTGTTTTTAAGCGTTTCAGCGGGGTTATTGGTGTTTTTTGACGGTTTTTCACTGTTTTTAAGCGTTTTAGCAGGGTTATTGGTGTTTTTTGACGGTTTTTCACTGTTTTTAAGCGTTTTAGCAGGGTTATTGGTGTTTTTTGACGGTTTTTCACTGTTTTTAAGCGTTTTAGCAGGGTTATTGGTGTTTTTTGACGGTTTTTCACTGTTTTTAAGCGTTTTAGCAGGGTTATAGGTGTTTTTTGACGGTTTTTCACTGTTTTTAAGCGTTTCAGCGGGGTTATTGGTGTTTTTTGACGGTTTTTCACTGTTTTTAAGCGTTTTAGCAGGGTTATTGGTGTTTTTTGACGGTTTTTCACTGTTTTTAAGCGTTTTAGCAGGGTTATAGGTGTTTTTTGACGGTTTTTCACTGTTTTTAAGCGTTTCAGCGGGGTTATTGGTGTTTTTTGACGGTTTTTCACTCTTTTTAAGCGTTTTAGCAGGGTTATTGGTGTTTTTTGACGATTTTTCACTGTTTTTAAGCGTTTTAGCAGGGTTATTGGTGTTTTTTGACGGTTTTTCACTGTTTTTAAGCGTTTCAGCAGGGTTATAGGTGTTTTTTGACGGTTTTTCACTGTTTTTAAGCGTTTCAGCGGGGTTATTGGTGGTTTTTGACGGTTTTTCACTGTTTTTAAGCGTTTTAGCAGGGTTATTGGTGTTTTTTGACGGTTTTTCACTGTTTTTAAGCGTTTTAGCAGGGTTATTGGTGTTTTTTGACGGTTTTTCACTGTTTTTAAGCGTTTTAGCAGGGTTATTGGTGTTTTTTGACGGTTTTTCACTGTTTTTAGGCGTTTTAGCAGGGTTATTGCTGTTTTTTGACGGTTTTTCACTGTTTTTAAGCGTTTTAGCAGGGTTATAGGTGTTTTTTGACGGTTTTTCACTGTTTTTAAGCGTTTTAGCTGGGTTATTGGTGTTTTTTGACGGTTTTTCACTGTTTTTTAGCGTTTCAGCAGGGTTATTGGTGTTTTTTGACGGTTTTTCACTGTTTTTAAGCGTTTCAGCAGGGTTATTGGTGTTTTTTGACGGTTTTTCACTGTTTTTAAGCGTTTTAGCGGGATTATTGGTGTTTTTTGACGGTTTTTCACTGTTTTTAAGCGTTTCAGCAGGGTTATTGGTGTTTTTTGACGGTTTTTCACTGTTTTTAAGCGTTTTAGCAGGGTTATTGGTGTTTTTTGACGGTTTTTCACTGTTTTTAAGCGTTTTAGCAGAGTTATTGGTGTTTTTTGACGCTTTTTCACTGTTTTTAAGCGTTTTAGCAGGGTTATTGGTGTTTTTTGACGGTTTTTCACTGTTTTTAAGCGTTTTAGCAGGGTTATTGGTGTTTTTTGACGGTTTTTCACTGTTTTTAAGCGTTTTAGCAGGGTTATTGGTGTTTTTTGACGGTTTTTCACTGTTTTTAAGCGTTTTAGCAGGGTTATTGGTGTTTTTTGACGGTTTTCCACTGTTTTTAAGCGTTTTAGCAGGGTTATTGGTGTTTTTTGACGGTTTTTCACTGTTTTTAAGCGTTTCAGAAGGGTTATTGGTGTTTTTTGACGGTTTTTCACTGTTTTTAAGCGTTTCAGCAGGGTTATTGGTGTTTTTTGACTGTTTTTCACTGTTTTTAAGCGTTTTAGCAGGGTTATTGGTGTTTTTTGACGGTTTTTCACTCTTTTTGAGCGTTTTAGCAGGGTTATTGGTGTTTTTTGACGGTTTTTCACTGTTTTTAAGCGTTTTAGCAGGGTTATTGGTGTTTTTTGACGGTTTTTCACTGTTTTTAAGCGTTTTAGCAGAGTTATAGGTGATTTTTGACGGTTTTTCACTGTTTTTAAGCGTTTCAGCAGGGTTATTGGTGTTTTTTGACGGTTTTTCACTGTTTTTAAGCGTTTTAGCAGGGTTATTGGTGTTTTTTGACGGTTTTTCACTGTTTTTAAGCGTTTTAGCAGGGTTATTGGTGTTTTTTGACGGTTTTTCACTGTTTTTAAGCGTTTTAGCAGGGTTATTGGTGTTTTTTGACGGTTTTTCACTGTTTTTAAGCGTTTTAGCAGGGTTATTGGTGTTTTTTGACGGTTTTTCACTGTTTTTAAGCGTTTTAGCAGGGTTATTGGTGTTTTTTGACGGTTTTTCACTGTTTTTAAGCGTTTTAGCAGGGTTATTGGTGTTTTTTGACGGTTTTTCACTGTTTTTGAGCGTTTTAGCAGGGTTATTGGTGTTTTTTGACGGTGTTTCACTGTTTTTAAGCGTTTCAGCAGGGTTATTGGTGTTTTTGACGGTTTTTCACTGTTTTTAAGCGTTTCAGCAGGGTTATTGGTGTTTTTTGACTGTTTTTCACTGTTTTTAGGTGTTTTAGCAGGGTTATTGGTGTTTTTTGACGGTTTTTCACTCTTTTTAAGCGTTTTAGCAGGGTTATTGGTGTTTTTTGACGGTTTTTCACTGTTTTTAAGCGTTTTAGCAGGGTTATTGGTGTTTTTTGACGGTTTTTCACTGTTTTTAAGCGTTTTAGCGGGGTGATAGGTGTTTTTTGACGGTTTTTCACTGTTTTTAAGCGTTTCAGCAGGGTTATTGGTGTTTTTTGACGGTTTTTCACTGTTTTTAAGCGTTTCAGCAGGGTTATTGGTGTTTTTTGACGGTTTTTCACTGTTTTTAAGCGTTTCAGCAGGGTTATTGGTATTTTTTGACGGTTTTTCACTGTTTTTAAGCGTTTTAGCAGGGTTATTGGTGTTTTTTGACGGTTTTTCACTGTTTTTAAGCGTTTTAGCAGGGTTATAGGTGTTTTTTGACGGTTTTTCACTGTTTTTAAGCGTTTCAGCGGGGTTATTGGTGTTTTTTGACGGTTTTTCTATGTTTTTAAGCGTTTTAGCAGGGTTATTGGTGTTTTTTGACTGTTTTTCACTGTTTTTAAGCGTTTTAGCAGGGTTATTGGTGTTTTTTGACGGTTTTTCACTGTTTTTAAGCGTTTTAGCGGGGTTATTGGTGTTTTTTGACGGTTTTTCACTGTTTTTAAGCGTTTTAGCAGGGTTATTGGTGTTTTTTGACGGTTTTTCACTGTTTTTAAGCGTTTTAGCAGAGTTATTGGTGTTTTTTGACGGTTTTTCACTGTTTTTAAGCGTTTCAGAAGGGTTATTGGTGTTTTTTGACGGTTTTTCACTGTTTTTAAGCGTTTTAGCAGGGTTATTGGTGTTTTTTGACGGTTTTTCACTGTTTTTAAGCGTTTTAGCAGGGTTATTGGTGTTTTTTGACGGTTTTTCACTGTTTTTAGGCGTTTTAGCAGGGTTATTGCTGTTTTTTGACGGTTTTTCACTGTTTTTAAGCGTTTTAGCAGGGTTATAGGTGTTTTTTGACGGTTTTTCACTGTTTTTAAGCGTTTTAGCTGGGTTATTGGTGTTTTTTGACGGTTTTTCACTGTTTTTTAGCGTTTCAGCAGGGTTATTGGTGTTTTTTGACGGTTTTTCACTGTTTTTAAGCGTTTCAGCAGGGTTATTGGTGTTTTTTGACGGTTTTTCACTGTTTTTAAGCGTTTTAGCGGGATTATTGGTGTTTTTTGACGGTTTTTCACTGTTTTTAAGCGTTTCAGCAGGGTTATTGGTGTTTTTTGACGGTTTTTCACTGTTTTTAAGCGTTTTAGCAGGGTTATTGGTGTTTTTTGACGGTTTTTCACTGTTTTTAAGCGTTTTAGCAGAGTTATTGGTGTTTTTTGACGCTTTTTCACTGTTTTTAAGCGTTTTAGCAGGGTTATTGGTGTTTTTTGACGGTTTTTCACTGTTTTTAAGCGTTTTAGCAGGGTTATTGGTGTTTTTTGACGGTTTTTCACTGTTTTTAAGCGTTTTAGCAGGGTTATTGGTGTTTTTTGACGGTTTTTCACTGTTTTTAAGCGTTTTAGCAGGGTTATTGGTGTTTTTTGACGGTTTTTCACTGTTTTTAAGCGTTTTAGCAGAGTTATTGGTGTTTTTTGACGCTTTTTCACTGTTTTTAAGCGTTTTAGCAGGGTTATTGGTGTTTTTTGACGGTTTTTCACTGTTTTTAAGCGTTTTAGCAGGGTTATTGGTGTTTTTTGACGGTTTTTCACTGTTTTTAAGCGTTTTAGCAGGGTTATTGGTGTTTTTTGACGGTTTTTCACTGTTTTTAAGCGTTTTAGCAGGGTTATTGGTGTTTTTTGACGGTTTTTCACTGTTTTTAAGCGTTTTAGCAGGGTTATTGGTGTTTTTTGACGGTTTTTCACTGTTTTTAAGCGTTTTAGCAGGGTTATTGGTGTTTTTTGACGGTTTTTCACTGTTTTTAAGCGTTTCAGCAGGGTTATTGGTGTTTTTTGACGGTTTTTCACTGTTTTTAAGCGTTTTAGCAGGGTTATTGGTGTTTTTTGACGGTTTTTCACTGTTTTTAAGCGTTTCAGCGGGGTTATTGGTGTTTTTTGACGGTTTTTCACTGTTTTTAAGCGTTTTAGCAGGGTTATTGGTGTTTTTTGACGGTTTTTCACTCTTTTTAAGCATTTTAGCAGGGTTATTGGTGTTTTTTGACGGTTTTTCACTGTTTTTAAGCGTTTTAGCAGGGTTATTGGTGTTTTTTGACGGTTTTTCACTGTTTTTAAGCGTTTCAGCAGGGTTATTGGTGTTTTTTTGACGGTTTTTCACTATTTTTAAGCGTTTTAGCAGGGTTATAGGTGTTTTTTGACGGTTTTTCACTGTTTTTAAGCGTTTCAGCAGGGTTATTGGTGTTTTTTGAGTGTTTTTCACTGTTTTTAAGCGTTTTAGCAGGGTTATTGGTGTTTTTTGACGCTTTTTCACTGTTTTTAGGCGTTTTAGCAGGGTTATTGGTGTTTTTTGACGGTTTTTCACTGTTTTTAAGCGTTTTAGCAGGGTTATTGGTGTTTTTTGACGGTTTTTCACTGTTTTTAAGCGTTTTAGCAGGGTTATTGGTGTTTTTTGACGGTTTTTC
>NW_027556649.1:0-14476 GCF_964204865.1 Styela clava
TATAACATTTCATAAGTAGACGCCTCTCATACATAATTTTAGATTGAGTCGACAAATGATTCTTTAAATAGGCAGACACGGATATAAATTTAACAATCCTTACCACGTCCAAAAAAATAGTACTGAGAGCAGCAACTATCCACGTAGCAAAATCTAATTTTGAAACCTTCCATAAGTCCTTCAAAGCTAATGCTCTTTTCAACATTCCTTTCATAGCAACGCAAATAATGGAAGCAAGGCAAGCCTTGAAAATAGAATGAAGGTTTATTGAGATTTTAAGTTTTATTTTACCTACTTAAAAATTGAAACAGCATCAAGTATGTAAAATTGACTGAGACAGTAGTAAGTCTGAACAGGGGAGAATAACAAACAGACTGACACAGAGGCTAGATTTTACATTCTTAACATTTAGCTGCAAGACGTAGGCAAATCGAATATAGATCCCCGGGCTCTAGAAGACGGTGTCTTACTACCAAATTCGAATATTTCTTTCATTTAAATCATAGGCCGTAATAATTGACTAAACGGCAAGATGTCGTAGGTGAGTTAAAATATGTAACAGGTCTTCTCAGTGGCTAAACTATCTGTTTCAAGGCCCTGGTTATTTTGTACGTTTCATTATTTTTTTTGATATTTCAGTTGATGCAAATCTTGAAGTAAGACTCATATACTGCATAATCCATCTAGATTTTTTGCAATGGTGGTAAATATGAATATTTTATGATAGTCCACGAATATACCCAGCCCCGAGGAGCTCTTTGTTGGGTGAACGATGGCTCAAAACACGTATGAATGTAAGTGAAGCACAAGCATATCTTACTTTTGGTATACTGCTGAAAAGAGGACCAATAACAAGTAGCACAAGAAGAATGATAGCGGCAGCAATGAGACCAACAACTTGAGTTTTCCCCCCGCTTTCAACCTGAAATAAAAACGAGAGAAGTGCTTAAACATTCTCATGCTCAAAAAGATATAGACTTATATTTGTGCAGTCGGATTGTAATATACCCTGGTACGATATTCTAGATAAGCTGAGCCGAACTGGTCAAAAAGATGGTTTTGTTGAATCATGAAACTGTAAATATATTTCATACAGGGCTGTTTTTAGTGAGGAACAAAATGAAAAATGATAACTGATATAATAGCATTCTCATATTACTATAGGATATTTTGAGGTAAATGAAGGAAATATCTGTACATATTTTACCTGTACACAACTTCGTGACATGGACGGAAATGCTGGAAAGCAGGAGAAGAACGAACACACTGTGTTACTGACTCCGTACGCAACAAGTTCTTGATTCGGACGTATCTCATATCCAAATTTACTTCCGAATATTTTTGCAATGGATACCGATACCGAATAACCAACCACTGCTATCGGTATTGCGTATCCAATAAGAGATGACAATTCATTAAAAGCCGGCAACACTGGTGCTGGTATTCTGTGGGAATCAGTAAAAAATTACTTACTATCTACAAACCAATTTTACCAATATATGTATCATGATATTTGAAAAGGTTTAAATTCATAATCGAGTTTTTGTTAATGATGTCGCACATCGTGGGGACGTTCACGACTCAAGATCACTTTAATATTATAATATTTTCAGGTAATTCAGATAGATTGGTTCGTATGAGTAGTATGTTAATTTTCATTGCTGCGAAAAGTCTCACCCGCTCGGAATATTTCCAATGATGCTAACTCCATATTTCTCTGCGAGGTTGACACCGTACGAGATCCCTGTCCCAACAATAACCTGCTCAAAATAAATATTTTTTAATTAATTACTTTTCCCGAAAAAGAAGAGAGAGAAATTAATAATTGGTGACTTTCAAAAATAAATATCTCACCACAACAATCTCCCCCGGTAAAGGAAGTCCGAGTGGTATTTTTTCTTTGTATTTTACATTTAATTCTTTTAAAATCACCAGAAATATAATGCAAATAACAGAAATCACAACGGTGGCGGAAGTCTTGGTTCTACCAGCTTCGTCTAAATTGATCAATGCAAGAATCAAGTCCCGTAACATCTGAAATGATAAAATAGTGTATTTTTTAGTTATGCACGCATAGGAACTTGCATAGATGGAGTCGAATAAATTAAATATTGCGACGAAGCTGAAAATTTTATCTGAGATTCAGAATTAAAATTCGATGTTCTTGAAATCGAGTATCATAGTCGAGATTTCCAACGCCAAATGATTTAATTTCCAGTGTACGGAACAAATGTGGCAGTGTCAGACAGCTCGTAGTAAAAAGCCAGTATCGAATTTTTTTCAATCAAAAATCCAGATACGACTTTTGATGTAGGAGTCATTATTGATGTCATATCAAAGATTTTAAACTTTTGAGTAATTTTCAAGATACTTTTTATATCGACAATCGCGATATCATCAGGCCTCAAAAATTCCTAATAGTTTAATTTTTTTTTTCTCTACTTTCTTACCCAAATAAGATTCAATTGTCCCGCATAACTTCCTATGCTTACTCCGACCAAACTCTTGAATTGTGATACCAGAATTTGTACCGCAGCACCAAACGTAAATCCAGAAATCATGGGGTCTGATAAATAAACCACGACGAATCCAACACGGAGAATACTCAATCCAAACTGAAAAAAAAAATAGTGTTTATTGAATTAATCGACAATTAATTGACTGTCGTAGCCACTTTAGGATAGCCACACCACATTAAGATAGAAAACTAAGACAAATCTGTGTGAACAGTAGGCTAAGCGTCAAATATTCTGAAAAAAAAAATATTTAGATTAAATCCATCAAAAAAAAATTTATGATAACCCATTTTTAAACTACCAACTTTCAACGTCGAAAAATTCAAAATATTCTGAATCAACTCACTAAAAAAATTCCTGTTATAAACATCACTGCTGATCCAAGTATTATTCTTCTATCGTAAATTGCATTCCACGCTGTTTCTTCATTTAGTCCATCCGCTGTCTTCCCCGTTGCTAAGTCAAACACCGGATCAGGAGCCAGTGATGCCATGGCATTACCCAGCATCAAACTAGTCAGAGCAAACGTTCCTAGAATAATTAGAAACATGTCCACCTGTCTATACCACGAATAGAATACTAACTATTAAATATTGAAACATGTGATATAAAATATATGAAACGCATACAATAATTTGACAACTGTTCTTATATTTGACGGGTTGGTGTACGTGAAAGTTGAATGAAGATAACAATGGAGATCGAAGACTAAAGCATTTCATAATGATTTTTGTAATAGATTTCACTGGTCAGACTAAAATCTTATTATTATTCAGAGTAAGAACAAAACGTCCCAAAGTACACTTACCCATAGAAGTGTGTCTTGATGTCCCCAACAAACTGTACAGAATGACAGGAAAGAATGAGTTGTAAAGTCCATAAACCGGATGTTGCCCGGCCAGAAGAGCGTACGACATGCCTGTGAAACATTTGAATCAATACTACTAATTTGAGTGATATCCAAAAATAGGCAAAAAACTGAAAGGCACTAATACATATGTCCCTATCATTGGCTATTCATGAATTGGAGTCTATGGTAATGTGCCCTCCTTGTGGGAGGTTCTTTACACAGCTCGGGTACGATCTTGCGTGAATTATTTTTAAATCTGACATGGACTTGATCCGTAACTATTCTGAAAAACTAAACATACCTTGAGGGATGTGCATTATTCCTACAGTTAGTCCGCTGACGAAATCTGCAAGAAACCATTTTTTGAATTTGTATCGAGGTAACCAGTATAAAATTGGTACAACACTAAGAATAAATTTTTTGGTCGCCTCCACGAGGTTGTTTTCTTTTGGTCGCACAAGTTTTGATATTTTTTCTTTTAAGCATAATTCTTTAGGTTCGATATAACTGTATTTTTCTTGAAACGACTTTTCTGTGTGAAGGTTTCTGTTTATCAATATTTTGCTTGGTGTCAAGTTGACCGACTCATTAGATGCCATGCTAACTGAAATTTACAGTTTCTAAATACACTAGAGTAGAAAAACAATATCATTATAATGAGCAAAGTGTTATTTTACATTTCTGTTTCTCAGACTGTATTTCATCCATAAATTACAGTCAATTTTACACATTAGTAAGTATTGAAAGGTGATAGACAGTGAATATCAAATCAAAATCTAAATAAAAAACGTCAGAGTCCAGTGTAGACAAATGAGGCAACTGTAAATTGTTACACAAGCCTCTCTTGTTCACGTTTATTGTTTGATTTTTACCGATCCTCAGCACTGAGTGAAATTAGTCTTGGTAATATATTTGAGCAAACTAGATTATAGTATTTATCCAAAGCTTAAAACGTGAATTGAAACACGATTTTGGTACTGGTATTTAGCAAGTAGTCACATACAAACAAACGTTACATTGCAACCTGATCAATACTGTTGCTGCAGTTAGATTCGTTAGATTGATTAATAATCAAATTCACAATATTTACTTTCCGTCTCAGACATGCCGACACTCGGTTAAACCTAATTGTTAATGTTTTAAATAGACTAATCACCAAACAATTGATAACTTGTAATGTAAATAAACTGGTTTTAATTTACATCAGTGCAATGCTCAAATGTCTGGACACGAAGGTAAAAACAAAATATTCTACTCACAATTTCCTCATTCTGAACGAATCTAAAATTGCGGACCATTTACTACTAGTATCAGTACCCAGACTGCCTCAGATTTAACAGGTGAGAATGATGATTCACGCGTCTTGTGCCAACGTGAATTAAAATGCTAAATGATTCGACTCGCAACCTACAGCGCGTGTGCCAACGGTATCAAAAAAATTTCTCGAGTTTTGCATAGCAAGGTTTTGAAAAATCAAAACGCAAGACAGCCGTCACGATTGGCGAATTAAAACCCGTGTTCCCATGAACAAAAATATTACATTGAAATTTGGGATGAAATATCAGATCTCATAGTACATTTAGGAATAAATAAAAGTTATTTAGCGACTACAACAATCAACAATCTTTAATCACTAGAAATAGCCATTGATATAGTAGTCGAACTAAAAATCTATTTTTTTCACAAGAAGAAATAAAAGAATACTGACAGAATGATCAATGAATGAATAATGATCAACAACAACGTATTATCAAAACGATCCATATGTACATTTCGTGTCCAATAAGCAGTCACAGCGGGTAAAATTTGGTTAAATGCTTCTTTTGTTACGAATTTAAACTTAATAATTAGTTTTACCGTATTTTAGCAGAATATTGTTTGGCATTGCACCTAACTTTCAATTTTAAAAAACCATATCTCTTGTCCAATTGTAGCGAACGAATAGTGTGAAATAAGGATTAAGACGCACGGATATGTCGACTAATAAACGGCAATATGTACGCTTCATATGCAGAAGTTTCTAGGCAAATATTCCTTTGTAGCGAAATCATAGGTACAATTAAGGATTGGCTACTTTGGAAGCAAAAAGCAAAACGCTTTAATAATCTCGATCCTACAGAATAGAGTATATAGTGCATTATTTTTCTAATTATTTTTGCCCTGAGTGCTTCAGGTATTTCTTGGGCCATGGTGATACGGTATACAAAATAGCTGATCTGAAATTATTATCATTTGTAAAATATCAGTAGGCGGCTATCGTCTTTAACTGCTTCACCGAGAACCTGCGATTTAGTTCAAAAACTATAATATTTTACATTCTGTCTATTTAATATCAGAAAGACAGGCAAAAATCAGTTAAAATCAATTGAAAGTTGAACTCCTTCAAGTGTTTTATTATCAACATGAATATTTTGATAGACAAAGCTCAAACAATTTGAAAACAACTTATTGCATACTGACATACTATTTCTTTACATCATAACGTTCAAAAAGATAATAAATCGGTAATAAATAAATAAACAACAATGTGGCATTGATAATACTGCTGGTTTATTTTTTCATTTGTATATTCCTTGTCGTAAATCAGCAAGTGAGACTAATTACGAACACTTCCATATCTCCAGATTGTCACGTCCTAGGCACATATACTATACTAGTTTCCGTAGCGTTAGCAATACTTCAAATTGCAAACCTTTCGGTTGTGGAAATGGTTTTACATTAGCCATACATATGTTTAATAGATCTAAACTCCCTAACTAATAAAATATCTTAATTTGAATCGTTTTTCCTACTTCCTAAAATTTCATAAAAATCAATTTGAATTGATGAATCTACACAATTTTGGCTATCTTGTATAATAAGAAGTATTCCTCGATGCAATATCGCATACTCAGATTCCTCAACCGAGTGAACCAACGAAAAAATTTAATATAAGTTGGGATCAATCGTTATGAATTTATATATATATATATGAGGATACAAATAGGATTTTTTTAAATGTTACGAAATTGAATTTTAAATCGTAAACAACATTTATAGCAAGTACATAGCAAACACTAAAAAATATATGAAAACATGTATTTTGAAGTCCGTCACTAAATTTGTATTTGAGTGCTCTTTAATATTGCCAGAGGCACTTGATCTATATTTTCTGAAATACGACATAACACGAGATAAAATATTCATGACTTTGTTGGTTTCACAAATTTTTTACCACATTTTTACACTGTCATTGTGACATTGAGATTGTATAATAAGCGGAAATTGAATTTGAGTGGATTTTCTTAATAAATTTAGTTGCATTTTTTGGTCATTAAATCTGGCAATAAAACTTATATTATTCAATATATATTAAAAACCCACAGGTGGGTCACAGACGAAGAAATTCCACCAAATATTTCTTTCTTTATGTCTTGCATGTACAGGTAAAACTTGCCTGAACTGATAAATCTAGTTAAAAAAATAAAATAAAAATAAAAAAAAATAAAAATTTTAATGAACGAATAGATGCTTCAGCATCGTGATAGATCAAATAATTGATAATTTTCTGATATGACTAACGTAATTGTTTCTATGGAATTTTGCTTATGTCATCCATTTCAGCATTTTTTCAATTCGATATCATATTTTTCAGGTAATATTTTCAGACGGATTTTTAATTCGTTGCATAACACGCGTTTTTACCCCCAAGTAATCTCTATTTTTTGAATAACTAGTCATGAAAGATCTGCATAAGCTATAACTGACATCCTTTAAAACAGTGGTTCCCAACCTTGTTTTCAAGCGACTCAAAAAAATGATAAAAATGTAAAATCTTACGACCCAAGGATATGCTCAAAGATTAACTAAACGTGTAGTACTTTTATGACCAAAATTAAATGACTAATATGAAAAAATCAATTTTATTTAAAGTTTATTTCCTCAGAAATTACTTTGAAGTGAGAAAACTGAACGCGTGTGCCGTTAGCGAGTTTTTGAAATCGATGTGTGGCTTAACTTAGCGAAATAAATGCTGCTAAGTTTTGACGTAAAGATACTCCCCATACATGCCGTTTCTATTGAGCAACACTTCAATACCAAATAAACAATATAAAATAAACAATGAAATTTACTATAAAATAAAATTAGTAACTTTCAAGTTTTTAGTGAAAAAAGCAATCGACCCAAGTAAATTTTCAGTCGACCCTGTTTTGGGTCGCGATATCAATCATATACAACGTCTACAGCGCCCTGATAACGCATTAATGGGCGCGTTCAAATATTTTCGAAAAAACGCCTTCGGTTTAAAAACAACCCAGTCACGTTTTAATATTAAAAGATTAGTCATTGCCCAGTTTGGGTTAGGATTAGAAATGATCTGAAAATTTGAATTTGCATTCCTAACTCTAACAGGATAATTACTAATTTTTTGTGCGATGGCGGCAGTGTTTTTTTTTTTTTGCTTTTTACAAAACATCCCTTAAGTTTAGCATAAACTGAATCTTTATGGCTCAGCATCAACGTAGGCACGTTCAACGTTCTGTTCTAACCACTAGTATTTTAAGCCTGCTAACGACATTGCGAAAATCAGGCGATCTAATTACCTACCAAACCATTTCCTACTTCAGGAAACTACGCGGGTTTTGCTTCTGCATCAATGTACAGTAAGCCCTGTGAATATGACTCGCGAACGTTATTGTAAAACTTGTCTCGGGAAATTTGAATAATATATATTTATAAATATAGAGATACATAGATACAGTTATGCCCCCGAATTGTGTCACATGGAATTCAAGGGGTGAAACGATTTATACCGTTTTGTTTTCTTCTGAAAATAAGTAATGTTGCAGATTGTTCGGATTCCTGAGTCTGGCAGGTATAGTACTGTTATGACTTCTAATATTTATTGTTGCTGTGTGCCGAATTTCCTGATTATAGTTATTGGTTCGATAGATTTGGAAATAATGCATTTGCTGAATCCTGACTGCCATTCCTATAGCATTCACGATGAGATCTATACTTCATCACTGGTGCCTTCAACACTGATAATGGAGACGATGCAACCTCGGATAGCGTATTTCTAGTGCTTTCTAGTGCTCTTGCTTCAAAAACTAGTAAGTAAATAAACAACAACTGAACAACTACTCCAGTGCGTAAGAAAAGCCTGATTGAGATGAAAAATGTTGACAGAAAGCATCAAATAATGTCAGTTAATTAACTAAATTCGCTGTGTAGTTGAGAATATTACCATGTAACACATGTATGGATGAGTTATGAAGATTCATTGACCGTAATGTCGGTGAAAATATATATTTTTATTCCAACAAAAATGATTACTTGTTTTTTCATTTAATTTTCCGCTGAATTTTTACTAGTATTAGAATCAAAAACACTTGTAAGAAAATTGTTCTGAAAATAACTTTTAGTTCATGACGTTGAAGTGGCATCTTACAAAACATGATCGTATTTCGAAGACACAAGGATATTTACTGTGGATTTCAATGCTTTTAACCGCTTATTGCTAATAGCGCATGTTATTTGCTGAAAACAGGGTCGTTGATGATATTCTTTCCTTTATGATACGTTTTATGCGAAAAAATTGATGACGTGTTTTTACATCTTCGTTCAAGAGATATTTGTCTTTGTTTTAAAATTCTATGTTAGTTAAAAATTCGGTTTCATCACATACACTGGCGTTAAGTTTTAAGTGTATTTCGTTATCTGTTATCTGAATCAATCAATTCAACTGTACAACATTATTATAAATATTAAGATATACCCCATATTGTATTATTCACAAACCAAATTGTTGAAAATTCGTTGTAGTTTTTTCAACGTCATGATTTATTAATAAGTGTAGTATATTGCGAACTAATGAACAAGTTTTTTGTAGTCTAATTACTCATTTTGGAAAACAAGATTAGGATATTATAAGGACACATTAACTTCAAATTGTGAAATAAAAAATAACAAAATGATATCATAAATGCTTAAAAATGATAGTTCTAACAATATACCATCATACCTAACATAAACAGAACCTGTTGCAATGTGAATATTGGAGAGAAACAGGAGATAAAGAACAGCAGATCGAGCGATTTATAAATTCAGTGAGGCGAATACTGAACAGAGAACAAACACCACGTTCCTTCCAATCAACTATTGCATATCAGTAGGCGTGTACATGGGACATCTTTTCACTCCCACCCCATATCGTAGTATTTTATGCCTGTCCCATGCCATCCCATCCCATGGGATTCCCATTGGAATATAATTCCAAAAAAATTGTTAAATTCAAGTTTAGAATAATATAATAAGGAACTCATATAAAATAATGTGTGTGCTCGGATTGCTCGTTGTCAAGGACGACAAATAGAAACAACAATCATCACAATGGTTTTTTTAAAGCGTGACTTTCTTTTAATAGTTACATATGAACAGAAAACTGATGTATATAATAAAATTTGAAGTGTTTGGAACCTGGGGCTTTTCAGTGTAATGCAATCCAGGATAAATCATAGTCATGATAACTTATTTTGTTTTTGTATATTTATAACTATGACTCCAGCTGTATCTGATTTTTGAAATATCACCAAAATCGCATTTTTCGATGCCACGAATTGTTCGGCAAAAACATGTTCTAACCCAGGGACGACCATTTTGTCACATTAAGTTTTCTAATAATTGCGCGGGCCACTTAACATGGCATTAAATTCTAGTTTTGCTACACTAAATACAGGTTAATGAAAACCATTGATACGGCGCCATCAGTAGTTATTCCCGAAAGTTTCTCCAAAGACAAGCTAATACGATAGATCTTTTTCATCACAGCTCCCAACAGACCAATGCCTCTAGTCGTACGCTTAATAGTGGCAATGGCTGCGAGATCTGCGGTAATTTAAAAATCATTATTAACTCCCCGCAAGAAGATTGCCAACTGAGCAAGCTCCAAGGCATACGATGGAAATTTTCCCGCTTTTGCAATTAAAGTTTCCGCTATAGAGTTCTCAAGCTCTTCGACATGAAGAGTTATTGTCCGTCTTGACAGGCTATTTTTGCAAACACTGTTTTTATTTCCGGACGTAAAACGTTGGCAACCCGAACAATACATAATATACATTCCTTAACGAATTCTCAATCTGAGAATGGCTTCGTTTGTTTTGCGATAACGTCATATAGAGTAGTAAAAGACCAAGTGTGTAAGCGGCTATGGCACCTTTATTTATCGATATCTCCTCCCAGTTGGTTTCCAATAAAAATGGCCATAATGGCTCGTTTAAAAGGGCTGGCAGAGCGCAATTCAGGAAAATAAACAAATGGTTTGTATCACATCTCTGTATACTACATCACTCAAAAAATTGTTTTACTCCAATTATTTTTATTCAATTCTGAAAAATACAACGTGGGCCACTCAAAATGCTTCCGCGGGCCACATATGGCCCGCGGGCCACAGGTTGGACGACCCTGTTCTAACCTTTCATCGCCAATTTGCCAAAGCAATGTCAGAACCACAAAAACATTTCTGTACTGATATGTTGTGGTAAATGAACTCTTCTACTTTCAGATTCAGATCCATGTTCCAAAAGTATTATATTCGCGGTATGTAGACATGTTCACATGGCCGAGAAGACTATCCAAACAACGGGTATAATAATATGACTATAACACTCTAAGTAGGGTTAATTCCGAGTAGGGTTAATTCCAGCACTCTAAGTAGGGTTAATTCCAGCATTGCATATTTCCTTCGATAAAGGAAGTCTTTGCCTTCTGTTATCCGAGTGGTTATGTCTATGCGTACATTGACAATAAGTAAATAATTCCAATGCGACAATTTTTATCTCATTTCATCAATGATAATTATTGTTGATGACAGATTTTTTTATATTTGTGTTGGTTCGTGGTTGTAAAAAAAGGGTGGAATTTCCGTTCTTTTATATTCCTGAGGAAACCATGTAACAGTTGTTCTGCATCGCTATTTTTCATTTCAAGCCTAACATTTTTCTCCACTAGAATCGGTTCCAAAGTAGTAGGTTCCATGACATTAAATTGTTTCAGTAAGTAGTTGTTCATATTTTTTGTTTTACGGGATTTTGTTCACAATAGCAAAAATGTTCGAACGTGGTGTGGCACGCGATAGGAATATTTTGACGCGATCATGGACATGACATTTGTACCCGATCTGCCTTACCTGCGAGGCCAACAAAACTAGTCCAACACTCTTACTAACAGACTTATCTTACTCGATGGATTCAGCGCTTCTTGGGCAAAAAAAATTATTGCTGTAGTGGCTGAAACTTTGGTTTCGAATACAATTCTCAGAAAACTTTTCTGAGAAAATATTGGTCCTGACGCCAGTTTTTCATTATCAATCACTGAAAGTGTCAATATTTAATACCTCATATTTCAAAATGTTATAAAAACAATTGAATATGCAATTAACAAAGTTCAGAATGTCAGCCACCTGTTGTTGTCGCAATAGTCAAATAAACGCATATTTGCTGTGCCTTCAAATAATTCTTACATATTCACTTTCAGAAACAGCATGAGAACAATAAACACATAGTTTGTCAATTTCTTTGTTTCAAGTTATCGACTTTATTTAATCTCGACCAAGCAAGGCTCTTCATTAGTTTATGATTTATTTAACTGTATTTCGACATATCATGATAAATAATTAACAAGATAGTATTTGATTTTTGTCACAACTGGGACTTAATTAAACGCAACACATCTGATATAAATTTAGTTGCTGATTGAAACAAAGAAAGATGCATAATGGGTTTGCGAAGGGATGTACTTGTGATGTATAGACAATAGCATTCGGTATACGCAATTTTCATTCCAATAAAAGATCAGTGAAAACTAGAATCCGTGAAGTTACTTATTCAGAGTGTTCAAACCAATTTTTTCTTAACAATAACACTTGTATTTTGAACCAAGCTCTAGTTTGCCAGGTAGTCAGTCATAGGTGCGTGGGTATAACTTTTATGATTATCCTCGGATTGAATGTGGAAAATGTTCGATTTAAAACCACAAAAACTAGAAACTTACACAACTACAATTTCAAGCTCTGGCAATCAGGACATTTGATATATTATGTTGCCTATTTTTGGAAGAACTTATTTTTATTTGAAGCAAAAAACTCATAGTTAACCTATAAGATAGACAAAAATGGGTCAATATTATATATAAGGTTTTAATTTTGAGATATATATTGGGGTTACGCTTTTATGTAAATCAATTGAAGCTGGCCAGTACTGTTTGTTTATACACATAACTCATATGCTCGAATGCTACAAATCATGATATTAGTGCTCAAGCATACCGAGTTTACACTATATCCATACGACTAGAAAAAAAAAGTCCGAAAGTCTGAAAAAAGTCCGAAATGATGACTACAAGCATAAATGTTGCAAAATAATATATATATATATTGTAAATGATGGCTTAGCCGTCATTTTATTTATTGCTCTTTGTCGCCTCATTGTGGTACTTTAGATTGTTGCGCAAGTTTGTCTCGTAGTTCCGTCATTTTCAGGATTTTGTTGAACAGGCTGACAGGGTTTTGTGCTTCTCTGATTTGGTCTAATATATATATTCATCTTTTTCCATGCAGTTAAGATTGTTTAAATATTAAATTGAAGTATCTGCTTGTTTGTAATATTTTTAGCCGGAAAAAGAAATTTAGGAATTCACATCTTGCTGAGTGTTGCTACTTGATTAATATATAATTTTCATTGCAAATGCTGAAATGCACGTTAGTATTTTACAATAAGAACGGTAAACACTGTCTGGACAAGTTATTGTCTGCTCTTTATTCATAAGTTATTTTGCCTTCTTTCTTGTGTAATCAAGTACCGGTATAATGTATATATCTTGCCAATGTCTCGGGTATTCGTGAACAGCGGCCGTAATATATATATATATATATATTTGTATACTGTATTGTACTTACTCTTATCGTTTGTTGCTAGGAAAACCATTGAAAGTCATATGACATTCATTGCAAATCATGCTGAACGCAACCTTCGGTTCCGTATGAATAATACCTGTCTGCCACACGAGCGAGTCAATTTGTTTTCTTTCATTATATTATTTTATGTTTTACGTAAATAAAGACAAAAATTAGTAAAAATATAAAAGTTGTCTGTGATTTCTACACTCCAAGCGTTTTAGCTTCTCACATCGACTCTAGCGATGGAAACATGTCGAAATTATATGACTTATGGATCATGCAAACTCGGGTATAGGTGTAATTACCGTCATCCAGCAGAAAAACGTTTCGACCCGGAATTATTTGTGGCTACTGTAGTAGAACTCCCAAAAAATATAATTCAAATCAAAAGAATTGATGCAAATATTCCCGAAACTTATTTTGTTCCGAATAATCCATGGTGTCTAGACAATGCTGAAGTTGATGATCTTGTGTTATTTCAAAAGTCAAAAGAAATGAAGAGGATGCGAGAAATGTCAGATAGTTGGAGACAGCCACGTGATTATACCCTTGGTAGAATAGTTAAAATATTATCAAAAGCAATCCAACCTAAAGTCGATCTGATGAAATTTAATGTGGTGTCAAATATGGTCCAAGCTTTTACAATAGACACGGAAGGAACCAAACGCCATGATGACGCTTTTAGTATTGAAAAGTGTCAGAAATGCGGAAAACCCGGTTGTAATAAAATTGGAATACACATTTCTGCCCATCATAGAGATGAAATTCCCGTGCATCACCGTAAAAGCGGGTTTTTAGAAGGTCGTGTTACTTTAGCTCTTTCATTTTATTTTCATACCTGTTCGACAAATGCAAGCGCACCCACTTTTACTCTAGTGAAAATCTTCAAGGAGTATTCTTTCATGGAATTTAAAGGAAGGGAGTTTGAAATTCTTTGGAACAAATTTATGGATGCTAAATATCTTCAATGGAGTCGTTATAACATTGTTTCTCGGAAAAGAGAAATTGAAGATTGGAAATTAAATTTACTTGTCGGTAAAATATTGCATTGTTACAACGAATGCGCAAAGAAGTATGTTTTTGGTCATGTAATCACTAAACATACATCAATTCAAATAATGAAAAGAGAAAGCAAAATTCTTTTGGTACCACGTGATATTTACGATGAAGTAAAAA
>NW_027556650.1:5000-7500 GCF_964204865.1 Styela clava
CGTCGAAAGAAGCCGAGCCGGAAAAAGTTAAAGTACAAACGTGCAAGCATACTAGCCTAACCCTAGGTAAGGCATGTCAGAGCGAAAGACAGTAATTTCGAATGAGCCAAGAAAGAGCGGTGCGGGGCCGGTCGGAGCGCACCCTTTTCTCGGTGGCTGGCGGGCGAGAGAGTGCTGCGTCGCCGGCATCGGCGTCGAAAGAAGCCGAGCCGAAAAAAGTTAAAGTACAAACGTGCAAGCATACTAACCTAACCCTAGGTAAGGCATGTCAGAGCGAAAGACAGTAATTTCGAATGAGCCAAGAAAGAGCGGTGCGGGGCCGGGCGGAGCGCACCCTTTTCTCGGTGGCTGGCGGGCGAGAGAGTGCTGCGTCGCCGGCATCGGCGTCGAAAGAAGCCGAGCCGAAAAAAGTTAAAGTACAAACGTGCAAGCATACTAACCTAACCCTAGGTAAGGCATGTCAGAGCGAAAGACAGTAATTTCGAATGAGCCAAGAAAGAGCGGTGCGGGGCCGGGCGGAGCGCACCCTTTTCTCGGTGGCTGGCGGGCGAGAGAGTGCTGCGTCGCCGGCATCGGCGTCGAAAGAAGCCGAGCCAAAAAAAGTTAAAGTACAAACGCGATGCTAATGAGCGAGCCGTTGTCTCGACTAATATGTAGGGGGCGTTCGATCGAGCGTCTGGCTTGAGCGCTTGTCGGCCTAGCAGAACGGTCGCATTGTTATGCCCGGGTTTTAGGCACCGCTGCAGGCGGCCGGCAGAGCTCTTGTTTGTGCGAAACTGAATGGATCGAGCCCGAGAGAGGGCGAGCAAAGAAAAAACGCAAATCGCTCCGCCTGGCACTGCCGGCGAGGGCGTGGACGTCGCGGCCAGCGACTGTCGAAGCTGAGTACGGCCGCAGGCGATCGCCTCGGTCTTAAACGAATGCGACGAGCACGCGCCGGGCGGCCCAGCAAGGGCCGAGCGCAGCTGTCGCAGCTATCTGGTTGATCCTGCCAGTAGTGATATGCTTGTCTCAAAGATTAAGCCATGCAGGTGCAAGTACGAGTTCTCGTAAAGCGAAACTGCGAATGGCTCATTAAATCAGTCTTGGTTTATTTGGTCTCGTAAGCGAAGTGGATAACTGTGGTAATTCTAGAGCTAATACATGCATTAAGCGCCGACTTCGGGAGGCGCGCTTTTATCAGATCAAAACCGACCGGGTTCGTCCTGTGACGTTTGATGACTCTGGATAACCACGCGGATCGTACGGTCTCTGCACCGACGACGTATCATTCAAGTGTCTGCCCTATCAACTGTCGAAGGTACGCTACGTGCCTACCTTTGTGATAACGGGTAACGGGGAATCAGGGTTCGATTCCGGAGAGGGAGCCTGAGAAACGGCTACCACATCCAAGGAAGGCAGCAGGCGCGCAAATTACCCATTCCCGACACGGGGAGGTAGTGACGAAAAATAACAATACAGGACTCTAACGAGGCCCTGTAATTGGAATGAGTACATCCTAAAACTCTTAACGAGTATCCATTGGAGGGCAAGTCTGGTGCCAGCAGCCGCGGTAATTCCAGCTCCAACAGTGTATGCTAAAGTTGTTGCGGTTGAAAAGCTCGTAGTTGGATTTTGGGCGAGCGCCGCCGGTCCGTCGCAAGGCGTGTCACTGGTTGCGTTCGCCTCACCTTCGGTTCTCCGTCGGTGCTCTTGACTGAGTGTCGGCGGTGGCCGATAAGTTTACTTTGAAAAAATTAGAGTGTTCAAAGCAGGCTGTTCGCCTGCATAGTGTTGCATGGAATAATGGAATAGGACCTCGGTTCTATTTTGTTGGTTTTCGGAGCACGAGGTAATGATTAAGAGGGACAGACGGGGGCGTCCGTACTCTGCCGTTAGAGGTGAAATTCTTGGATCGGCGGAAGACGAACTACTGCGAAAGCATTCGCCAAGAATGTTTTCTTTAATCAAGAGCGAAAGTCAGAGGTTCGAAGACGATCAGATACCGTCCTAGTTCTGACTATAAACGATGCCAACTAGCGATCGGGAGGCGTTACCATGACGACCTTTCCGGCAGCTTCCGGGAAACCAAAGTCTTTGGGTTCCGGGGGAAGTATGGTTGCAAAGCTGAAACTTAAAGGAATTGACGGAAGGGCACCACCAGGAGTGGAGCCTGCGGCTTAATTTGACTCAACACGGGGAAACTCACCCGGCCCGGACACAGGTAGGATTGACAGATTGAGAGCTCTTTCTTGATTCTGTGGGTGGTGGTGCATGGCCGTTCTTAGTTGGTGGAGCGATTTGTCTGGTTAATTCCGATAACGAACGAGACTCTGGCATGCTAAATAGTTACGCGACCTTCTCGGTCGGCGTCTAACTTCTTAGAGGGACTAGTGGCGTTTAGCCACACGAGATTGAGCAATAACAGGTCTGTGATGCCCTTAGATGTCCGGGGCCGCACGCGCGCTACACTGAGTGAAGCAGCGAGTGTCTAACCTAGGCCGAAAGGTCCGGGTAACCC
>NW_027556650.1:15000-17500 GCF_964204865.1 Styela clava
CGAGCGCCGCCGGTCCGTCGCAAGGCGTGTCACTGGTTGCGTTCGCCTCACCTTCGGTTCTCCGTCGGTGCTCTTGACTGAGTGTCGGCGGTGGCCGATAAGTTTACTTTGAAAAAATTAGAGTGTTCAAAGCAGGCTGTTCGCCTGCATAGTGTTGCATGGAATAATGGAATAGGACCTCGGTTCTATTTTGTTGGTTTTCGGAGCACGAGGTAATGATTAAGAGGGACAGACGGGGGCGTCCGTACTCTGCCGTTAGAGGTGAAATTCTTGGATCGGCGGAAGACGAACTACTGCGAAAGCATTCGCCAAGAATGTTTTCTTTAATCAAGAGCGAAAGTCAGAGGTTCGAAGACGATCAGATACCGTCCTAGTTCTGACTATAAACGATGCCAACTAGCGATCGGGAGGCGTTACCATGACGACCTTTCCGGCAGCTTCCGGGAAACCAAAGTCTTTGGGTTCCGGGGGAAGTATGGTTGCAAAGCTGAAACTTAAAGGAATTGACGGAAGGGCACCACCAGGAGTGGAGCCTGCGGCTTAATTTGACTCAACACGGGGAAACTCACCCGGCCCGGACACAGGTAGGATTGACAGATTGAGAGCTCTTTCTTGATTCTGTGGGTGGTGGTGCATGGCCGTTCTTAGTTGGTGGAGCGATTTGTCTGGTTAATTCCGATAACGAACGAGACTCTGGCATGCTAAATAGTTACGCGACCTTCTCGGTCGGCGTCTAACTTCTTAGAGGGACTAGTGGCGTTTAGCCACACGAGATTGAGCAATAACAGGTCTGTGATGCCCTTAGATGTCCGGGGCCGCACGCGCGCTACACTGAGTGAAGCAGCGAGTGTCTAACCTAGGCCGAAAGGTCCGGGTAACCCGTTGAACCTCATTCGTGATTGGGATAGGGACTTGCAATTGTTTCCCTTGAACGAGGAATTCCCAGTAAGCGCAAGTCATCAACTTGCGTTGATTACGTCCCTGCCCTTTGTACACACCGCCCGTCGCTACTACCGATTGAATGGTTTAGTGAGATCCTTGGATCGGCCCCGTCGCGGCTGGCAACGGCCGCGTCGGCGTGTCGAGAAGACGATCAAACTTGATCATTTAGAGGAAGTAAAAGTCGTAACAAGGTTTCCGTAGGTGAACCTGCGGAAGGATCATTACCGAAGGTGGTGGTAGGCCCCGGCCGACCGCGCACTGAATTGTCTTTGGGTGCCGCCGAGAGGGCGGCCGTCAATCGGGGTTCCGCCCCGTGCGACACGCGTAACACGTTGGCATAGCAAGGCAGCCGAGTGCGATGGTGGCTTCTGGGCACCGCGCTCGATGTGCCGCCGGCCCAGCCCGGCGGTCGCTCGGCGCCGTTTGTTGGTGTTTTTGTGCAGTTGTTGTCGGTGGTGGTTTTGTGGTCGATCCCACAGTGTGACGTCCGCGCGCTTCGGCGCCGGGCGAAACGTCGAGGACGACTCTTAACGGTGGATCACTCGGCTCGCGAGTCGATGAAGGACGCAGCCAAGTGCGAGAAGTAATGTGAATTGCAGAACACATTGAACGTCGACCTTCTGAACGCGAATTGCGGTCTCGGGTCAATCCCGGGACCGCGTCTGCCTCAGGGTCGCGTTCGTCCTCACCCGAGGGCCGTCGCCTGGCCTCTGCGAAGACGGCCGGGCGTCGCCCCAAGTTGAAGCGGTCGCCGAGCTTTCTCGGCGCGACCGCGTGTCCCGTACACCGCCGGCCCCTCGACGTGTTCAACTACGTTCGAGGGGCGGGTCCAGGTCGGTCGGTCCGGTCACGAGATCAAGACCGACCGTGGGCCAAGGCGGCGACGGTACGCGCTCGGTCGGCGCCGGCGGCGACGACTTGCGATGCCAGCGGGCCGTGTAAGAAACGGCCCGCTTGACACATACGACCTGAGTTCAGGCGAGAGCACCCGCTGAATTTAAGCATATTATTAAGCGGAGGAAAAGAAACCAACAGGGATTCCCTGAGTAACGGCGAGTGAACCGGGAAGAGTCCAGCGTCGAATCTGCGCGCTTTTCGAGCGCGCCGAGTTGTGACGTACGGAAGTCCCAGTGCGGCTGACGGCGAGCGCCGGTGTCCTTCTGATCGAGGCCTCGTCCCACGGCGGGTGTTAGGCCCATAGGGGCGCTTGCCTTGGCCGCTTCGGGTCTTCTCGGAGTCGGGTTGTTTGGGAATGCAGCCCAAAGCGGGTGGTAAACTCCACCTAAGACTAAATACGGTCGCGAGACCGATAGCGGACAAGTACCGTGAGGGAAAGTTGAAAAGCACTTTGAAGAGAGAGTTCAAGAGTACGTGAAACCGTTGAGAGGCAAACGGGAGGGCCCGTCAGGTCGCCGGCTCGCTTTCAGTTGGGTGCGGGGGCGCGCCGTCTCGGTTCGCGGACGCTTAAGGCGCCGCTGCCGAGTCGGCTCGCGCACCGTCTCAGCGCACTAGCGACCGGCGCGGGTCACGACCGGTTTGCCGTCGGTCTAAGTCCCCG
>NW_027556650.1:22500-25000 GCF_964204865.1 Styela clava
CGCTGCAGGCGGCCGGCAGAGCTCTTGTTTGTGCGAAACTGAATGGATCGAGCCCGAGAGAGGGCGAGCAAAGAAAAAACGCAAATCGCTCCGCCTGGCACTGCCGGCGAGGGCGTGGACGTCGCGGCCAGCGACTGTCGAAGCTGAGTACGGCCGCAGGCGATCGCCTCGGTCTTAAACGAATGCGACGAGCACGCGCCGGGCGGCCCAGCAAGGGCCGAGCGCAGCTGTCGCAGCTATCTGGTTGATCCTGCCAGTAGTGATATGCTTGTCTCAAAGATTAAGCCATGCAGGTGCAAGTACGAGTTCTCGTAAAGCGAAACTGCGAATGGCTCATTAAATCAGTCTTGGTTTATTTGGTCTCGTAAGCGAAGTGGATAACTGTGGTAATTCTAGAGCTAATACATGCATTAAGCGCCGACTTCGGGAGGCGCGCTTTTATCAGATCAAAACCGACCGGGTTCGTCCTGTGACGTTTGATGACTCTGGATAACCACGCGGATCGTACGGTCTCTGCACCGACGACGTATCATTCAAGTGTCTGCCCTATCAACTGTCGAAGGTACGCTACGTGCCTACCTTTGTGATAACGGGTAACGGGGAATCAGGGTTCGATTCCGGAGAGGGAGCCTGAGAAACGGCTACCACATCCAAGGAAGGCAGCAGGCGCGCAAATTACCCATTCCCGACACGGGGAGGTAGTGACGAAAAATAACAATACAGGACTCTAACGAGGCCCTGTAATTGGAATGAGTACATCCTAAAACTCTTAACGAGTATCCATTGGAGGGCAAGTCTGGTGCCAGCAGCCGCGGTAATTCCAGCTCCAACAGTGTATGCTAAAGTTGTTGCGGTTGAAAAGCTCGTAGTTGGATTTTGGGCGAGCGCCGCCGGTCCGTCGCAAGGCGTGTCACTGGTTGCGTTCGCCTCACCTTCGGTTCTCCGTCGGTGCTCTTGACTGAGTGTCGGCGGTGGCCGATAAGTTTACTTTGAAAAAATTAGAGTGTTCAAAGCAGGCTGTTCGCCTGCATAGTGTTGCATGGAATAATGGAATAGGACCTCGGTTCTATTTTGTTGGTTTTCGGAGCACGAGGTAATGATTAAGAGGGACAGACGGGGGCGTCCGTACTCTGCCGTTAGAGGTGAAATTCTTGGATCGGCGGAAGACGAACTACTGCGAAAGCATTCGCCAAGAATGTTTTCTTTAATCAAGAGCGAAAGTCAGAGGTTCGAAGACGATCAGATACCGTCCTAGTTCTGACTATAAACGATGCCAACTAGCGATCGGGAGGCGTTACCATGACGACCTTTCCGGCAGCTTCCGGGAAACCAAAGTCTTTGGGTTCCGGGGGAAGTATGGTTGCAAAGCTGAAACTTAAAGGAATTGACGGAAGGGCACCACCAGGAGTGGAGCCTGCGGCTTAATTTGACTCAACACGGGGAAACTCACCCGGCCCGGACACAGGTAGGATTGACAGATTGAGAGCTCTTTCTTGATTCTGTGGGTGGTGGTGCATGGCCGTTCTTAGTTGGTGGAGCGATTTGTCTGGTTAATTCCGATAACGAACGAGACTCTGGCATGCTAAATAGTTACGCGACCTTCTCGGTCGGCGTCTAACTTCTTAGAGGGACTAGTGGCGTTTAGCCACACGAGATTGAGCAATAACAGGTCTGTGATGCCCTTAGATGTCCGGGGCCGCACGCGCGCTACACTGAGTGAAGCAGCGAGTGTCTAACCTAGGCCGAAAGGTCCGGGTAACCCGTTGAACCTCATTCGTGATTGGGATAGGGACTTGCAATTGTTTCCCTTGAACGAGGAATTCCCAGTAAGCGCAAGTCATCAACTTGCGTTGATTACGTCCCTGCCCTTTGTACACACCGCCCGTCGCTACTACCGATTGAATGGTTTAGTGAGATCCTTGGATCGGCCCCGTCGCGGCTGGCAACGGCCGCGTCGGCGTGTCGAGAAGACGATCAAACTTGATCATTTAGAGGAAGTAAAAGTCGTAACAAGGTTTCCGTAGGTGAACCTGCGGAAGGATCATTACCGAAGGTGGTGGTAGGCCCCGGCCGACCGCGCACTGAATTGTCTTTGGGTGCCGCCGAGAGGGCGGCCGTCAATCGGGGTTCCGCCCCGTGCGACACGCGTAACACGTTGGCATAGCAAGGCAGCCGAGTGCGATGGTGGCTTCTGGGCACCGCGCTCGATGTGCCGCCGGCCCAGCCCGGCGGTCGCTCGGCGCCGTTTGTTGGTGTTTTTGTGCAGTTGTTGTCGGTGGTGGTTTTGTGGTCGATCCCACAGTGTGACGTCCGCGCGCTTCGGCGCCGGGCGAAACGTCGAGGACGACTCTTAACGGTGGATCACTCGGCTCGCGAGTCGATGAAGGACGCAGCCAAGTGCGAGAAGTAATGTGAATTGCAGAACACATTGAACGTCGACCTTCTGAACGCGAATTGCGGTCTCGGGTCAATCCCGGGACCGCGTCTGCCTCAGGGTCGC